>NW_016973437.1:0-2131 GCF_001483705.2 Eufriesea mexicana
TCTCTGCGTTCTACTCTCCTCTAGCGCGACCTGCTTCGCTCTGTGCAGGAAAGTAAAGGTGATTGCGGCACGTTTGGTTGAGTTATGTTATGTTTGGCTACGCTACGATTGGCTAGGTTGGAGCGGATAGCTTTGACTTTAGTGCTACCGTTCGCTATTAGGTGGATTTCTGCGTCCAATAGTGCTCTAATTTGTTCAGCTTGGCTCTGGGATCGGCAACAGTAGTGGCCTCGGCACGTTACGTTCAGTCAGGTTACGTTCTGCTAGGCCGGATAAGGGTATATTTGGCCAGGATAACATGAACTTATGTGCTTTATACTGCTATTCGGTGGAGTTCTGCTCTCTACTGTGCTCTAGTATGTCGTGCTTGGCTCTGGTGAGTGCAGCAATAGTGGCCTCGGCACGTTACTTTGAGACACGTTACGTTCGGGTAGGTTGGGTTAGGATATGTTTGGCTGGTATGGCCTTAACTTTTGTGCTGCACACTGCTATCCGCTGCATATATAAGCTGTACCCTGCTTTAGTAGGCTCTGCTTGGCACTGGGGAGGGCAGCAATATGGTTCTCCTCACGATCGGTTGGTTCATGCTATGTACTGTCATGTCCTGCTGGTTAGTAGAGGCCAGCAGTGGTGTTCGAGGCGCGTTAGGAAGAGGTTGGTTACGTTTGGTTGTTACTAACATATCCAAACGTGACATAACGCAAACTAACGTGCCTAGACCACCCTTGCCGTCCTCCCGTTCGCGATGCAAGACGTATTAGACGAGAGTAGCGCGCAGAAGTCCATAGAATGTCAGTGTAAAGAACAAAAGTCAAAGATATCCTAAACTAGCCTGCCCAATTCTAACCTAACCAAACGTAGCATAACTCAACCTAACTTGCCCAGACCACTACTGCTGACATCCCCAGGGCCAAGCAGAATATGCTAGAGCACCGTAGATCGCAGAAAACCACCGCAATGCTGCGTAAAGCACAAAAGTCGGGGACACCGTAACCAAACCTGTCCAAGCCCAATCTAATAAAACGTAGCCTAGCACAGCGTACCGTGCTGAGACCGCCATTGCTGGCATTTCCGGAGACAAGCTGAGCGTATCAGATCGCAGTGGAGTGCAGGAATCTACCGAATAGCAGTCCATAGCTCATAAGTCTAGGCTATCGTATCCTGATCCAAGCAAACCTAACCTACCCAAACGTAACATTACTGAACCTAGCGTGACTCGACCACTATTGCCGGCCTCCCCAGAGCAAAGCAGAGCGTATTAGGTCACAGTACAGATCAAAAATCCAACAAAGAGCAGCGTATATCACAAAGCCAAGGCTATACTCTCCAAACCCAGCCGAACGTGGCACGTCGAAACGCATCCTAACTCCACCTAACAGACCTACATCACTGCTGCTAACCTCCCAAAAGCGAAGCAGAATATACTACAGGAGTGTAGGTCACAGACATCTGCGGAATTTCAGTGTATAATACAATAGTCAACGATATCCTAACCAAACCTGACCTAACCTAACCTAACCAAATGTTGCCTAATGCAGCATAACGTGCCAACGCGACAATTGCTGGCCTCCACAGTGCCAAGTGGAACATGCCGGAGCACAGTAGGGCGCAGGTGTCTAACGAATTGCGGTGCATACAGCGAAAATCAAAGCTGTGCAAGCCTAACCCAGAGAAACATAACGTAACCAAACGCAGTCTAACACGACCTAACGTGCTGTGACAACTACCTCTGGCCTCCGCAGTACATATCAGAGCTTATAAGATCACAGCAGGGCACTGAAATGCACCGAGCTGCTGCGTGTTGCATAAAATTCAAACCGATCCTAAAATATCCTACCGAAACATAACATAACTAATCGTAACCTAACACAAGCTAACTTGCCCAGACCACTACTGTTGACCTCCCCAGGGCCGAGCATAATATACTATAGAACAGTAGATCGCAGAAATCTACATCATTTCAGTGTACAGCAAACAAGTCAGAGATATACTAACCTAACCTGACATATCCAAACCAAGTCAAACGAAGCCTAACACAACCTAACGTGCCGAGACCATAATTTCTGGTATCATCAGTGCCAAGCTGAGCATGTAAGAGCACAGCAGAGCGCAGCATTACGCCGAAAAGCAG
>NW_016973438.1:0-256 GCF_001483705.2 Eufriesea mexicana
AATAGCGTGGTGAGCCAACTTCCATGCATAAGTAAGGAGGAAAGATACTTTTGGCCTGCTATATCCATTGCAATGCTATAGAATCTGGATGGAAAATTCAATTTCATTGACATTTTCGTCTAATGTGGTGAGCTAACTTTCTTGCATAAACATAGAGGAAAGATTATATTGGCAAGCTATAACCATTGCAATGCTATAGAATCTGGCTGGAAAGTTCAATTTTATTGACATTTTCGACTGATATCGTGGTGAGCTA
>NW_016973438.1:431-1141 GCF_001483705.2 Eufriesea mexicana
GCGTGATACAACCATTCCAATGCTGTAGAATCTTGCTGGAAAGGTCAATTTTATTGACATTTTCGACTAATATCGTGGTGAGCCAACTTCCTCGCATAAGTAAGGAGGGAAGATCCTTTTGGCGTGCTATAGCCATTGCAATGCTGCAGAATCGGGCTGGAAAGTCCAATTTTATTGATATTTTCGACTAATATCGTGGTGAGCTATCTTCCTGGCATAAGTATGGAGGAAAGATCCTTCTGGAGTGCTATAGCCATTGCAATGCTGTAGAATCTGGCAGGAAAATTCAATTTTATTGACATTTTCGACTAATACCGTGGTGAGCCAACTTTCTTGCATAAACAAGGAGGAAAGATTATATTGGCAAGCTATAACCATTGCAATGCTGTAGAATCTTGCTGGAAAATTCAATTTTATTGACATTTTCGACTAATAGCGTGGTGAGCCAACTTCTTTGCATAAATAGGGAGGAAAGATCCTGTTGTCCTGCTATAGCCATTGCAATGCTGCAGAATCGGGCTGGAAATTTCAATTTTATTGTATTTTCGACTAATATCGTGGTGAGCAAGCTTCCTTGCATAAGTATGGAGGGGAGATCCTTTTGGAGTGCTATAGCCTTTCCAATGCTGCTGAATCGGGCCGGAAAGTACAATTTTATTGACATTTTCGACTAATATCGTGTTGAGATATCTTTCTTGCATAAATAAGGA
>NW_016973439.1:0-208 GCF_001483705.2 Eufriesea mexicana
TTGGATTGATGGCGTTAGGCGATCTATTCACCAAGCTATAGCATGTTATAGAGTTTGAATAGATCTATTTTCTGGCAAGTAGATATCTGAACTTGCCATTGGATTGAAGGCGGTTGGCGATCTATTCACCAAGCTATAACAGATTATAGATTTTGAATAGACCTATTCCCTGGCAAGAAGATGGCTGTACTTGCCATGGGATTGCAGG
>NW_016973440.1:0-653 GCF_001483705.2 Eufriesea mexicana
CGTGACCCAACCTAACGTGCCCAGGTCACTATTGCTGACTTCCACAGAGACAACCAGAATACACTAGAGCACAGTAGAACGCAGCAATCTGCCGCATTGCAGTGTAAAGCACTAGAGTCAAAGATCCCCACCTAACCTGACAAAGCGTAACATAAGCGAACGAGCATAACACAACCTAGCGCGCCTACGTGACGATTGCTGACCTACTCAGAGATAAGCAGAACTTATTAGAGGAGAGGAGAGCGCAGCAATCAATAGAATCGCAGTGCATAGCGCAAAATTCGCAGCTACCTTATTCTATCCAAACCAAACGTAACACAGCCAAACTTAATATAACTCAACCTATCGTGCCGAGAACACTATTGCTGGCCTCTCCATCGCCAAGCAGAACATATTAGAGTAGAGTGGAGCGCAGAAGCCTATAGAATGGCAGCGTGTAGCGGAGAGGTCAAAGCTACCCGAACCTAACCCATGCCAATATAACCTAACCGTACGCAGCCCAACTCAGACTAACGTGTAGCGGCCATGACTTCTGGCCGCCGCATCGCCAAGCAGAACATGCTAGAACACAGCAGAGCGTAGAAACATGTACCGAATGGCAGCTTCTGGCACAAAAGTCAAAGCTATCCTAACCAAACCTTAACCAACCTATC
>NW_016973441.1:0-1109 GCF_001483705.2 Eufriesea mexicana
ACACCCTAACCGAACGTAGCCCAACTCAACATAACCCACCGAGACAACTATTACTGACCTCCAGAGAGTCGAGCAGAGTGCTGTGGAGCGCAGCAGAGCGTAAAAATACACCAGATATCAATGTATATATCAGAAATCGAATATAGACTAACCTAACCAGACTCAACCTGACCTAACCAAACATAGAATAGCTAAGCATATCGAGCCGATACATCTACTGCTGCCCTCCCCAGAGCCATGCAGAACATATTACGGCACAGTAGAGCGGAGAAGTCAACCGAAAAGCAGTATGTAGCACAAAGATCAAAGGTACCCTGTCCTATCATAACCAATCGTAACAATACCATACAAAACCAAACGCAACCATACGTGCCGCCACCGCTATTGCTGGCCCCGCAAGCAGGGTCAAGCAGTATATACTAGAGAACAGTAGAGCCCAGAAAGCCACCAAATAGCAGTGCATAGCGCAAAAGTTGATGTTATCCTATCCTAGCCTAACCAAACGTAACGTAAAGCAAAATAACGCGCCGCGACCACCGTTGCTGGCATCCCGAGAGCGGCAGAACATAATAGAGCTATGTAGACAGCAGAAATCCACCGCCTAGCAGTGCACAGCACAAAAGTCTAAGCTACCCTATCCAAACCTAACCAAACGTAACATAGCTCAGACTATCATGCCGAGGCCAATACTGCTGACCTCCCCATAGCAAGGCAGGATACACTAGAGCACACTAGAGCGCAGAAGTCCACCGAAAAGCAGTCTATACCGCAAAAGTCAAAGCAATCCATACCTAACCGAGGCTAACGTATTGTCACCAAACGTAGCCTAACTCAACCTGATATGCCGAGACAGCTATTACCCCAGAGTCGTGCAGAGCACAGTAGAGCAATGTAGAGAATAGAGATAAGAGAATAGAGATGCTCCGAAAAGCTGGTGTATAGCTCAAAAGTCAAAGCTATCCTATCCTAGCATGACCAACTGTAATATTACCAAACGTAATATAGCACGACCTATCGCGCCATGACCACTAATGCTGGACTCCACTGCGCCAAGCAGAGCACATTAGAGCAGAGTAGAGCGCAGACATCCGCCGAATAGCAGCGTATAG
>NW_016973442.1:0-647 GCF_001483705.2 Eufriesea mexicana
TACGTAAGGAATACCGTACCCTCAATTGAAAATATCACAAGACATATCCGTAATACGCAATGGTAAATCCAGAACAGATAGGAATCTTCATCTTCAGTGATCAAAGCTGTTCAACGTCTAAAATACTGCCTTGATGGCTGTACTAAGTGCAGTGTTGTCATTTGATAAAGTATCTAGCAAAAATTGATCAACAATTCTCGCTCTAGAATTGTTGTGGTGTAAACTTCGTCAGTGAAGAGATTAGTGCAACGGCAATATTGATTTGATGGAAGACGTGTTAAATGTCACACTGTCAATTGTAAATATCAGTTGCCATAACCGCACTATACATATGTTATTCTCTAGTCACCTTCTAATTTACATTATATACGAACAAATTAGTACAACGGCTACATTAATCTGATGGTGGGTATACTCAATTCTGTGTTGTCAACCGATAATTTCTCGAGGGTAATTGAGCTCTATTTCTGATTCTACAATTGCGATAGGATATAAATATTAATTGACCAATTTTATACAACGGCAACAGTGCTCCGTTGGAAGGTGTAGTGATTACCGTACTGTGAACCGTAAGTATCGCTAGCCATAACAGCACTATGCATAGGATATCCTAGTATTACCTTCGTACTTACATCATCAGTGAACAA
>NW_016973443.1:0-535 GCF_001483705.2 Eufriesea mexicana
GGTCAGGTCAGATCAGTCCGGTCAGGTCAGGTCAGGTCAGGTCAGGTAAGGTCATGTCAGGTCCGATGCTGTCAGTTCAGGTCAGTTCAGGTCAGTTCAGGTCAGGCCATGTCAGGCCAGAACATATATGGTCAGGTCAGGTCAGGTCAGATCAGTCGGGTAAGGTCAGCCCAGGACAGGTCAGGCCAGGTTAGGTCAGGTCAGGTCAGGTTCGGTCAGTTCAGGACAGGTCCGGTAAGGTCAGGCCAGGCCAGATCATGTCTGGTCAGGTCAGGTCAGTTCAGGTCAGTTCACTTCAGATCAGATCATGTCATGTCAGGTCACAACAGGTCAGGTCAGGCCAGGCAAGGTCGGGGCTGGTCAGGACACGTCAGGTCTGGTCAGGTCATGTCAAGACACGTCAGGTCAGATCAGGTCAGCCCAGATCATGTCAGGTCAGGTCAGGTCAGATGATGTCAGTTCAGGTCAGTTCAGGTCAGGCCAGGTCAGGCAAGGTCAGGTCAAGTTAGATCAGGTCATGTCAGGTCAGGTCAGG
>NW_016973443.1:2330-5137 GCF_001483705.2 Eufriesea mexicana
GTCAGGTCAGGTCAGGTCAGTCAGGACAGGTCAGGTCTGGTAAGGCCGGTTAAAGTCAGGACAGGTCAGGTCAGGTCAGCTCAGATCAGTCTGGACAGGTCAGGTCAGGTCAGGTCAGGTCAGGTCAGGTCAGGTCGGGTCAGATCAGGTCAGTCCAGGTCAGGTCAGGTCTGGTTTGGCCAGTTCAGGTCAGCTCATGTCACGTCCGGTCATGTCCGATTAGGTCAGGCCAGGCCAGATCATGTCTGGTCAGGTCAGGTCAGACCTCTGGAAAAGTCAGGTCAGTTCAGTTCAGGTCAGGAGATGAAAGGTCAGGTCAGGTCAGGTCAGGTCAGCTCAGGTCACATCAGTCAGGACAGGTCAGGTCAGGTCAGCTCATGTCAGGTCAGGTCTGGTCAGGTCATGCCTGGTCATGTCAAGCCTGGTAAAGTCATGCAAGGCAAGATCATGTCCGGCCAGGTCAGTTCAGGTATGGCCGGTTAAAGTCAGGACAGGTCAGGTCGTGTCAGGTAATGTCAGGTCAGGTAAGGTCAGTTCAGGTCAGTTCAGGTCAGGCCAGGTTAGTCCTGGTCAGGTCAGGTCAGGTCAGGTCAGATCAGTCCGGTCAGTTCACTTCAGATCAGATCATGACATGTCAGGTCACAACAGGTCAGGTCAGGCCAGGCATGGTCGGGGCTGGTCAGGTCAGGTCAGGTCAAGACATGTCAGGTCAGGTCAGGTCAGCCCAGACCATGTCAGGTCAGGTCAGGTCAGATGATATCAGCTCAGGTCAGTTCAGGTCAGGCCAGGTCAGGCAAGATCAGGTCAAGTTAGATCAGGCCATGTCAGGTCAGGTCAGGTCAGGGTAGGTCAAGTCTGGTCAGGTCAGGTCAGGTCAGGGTAGGTCAAGTCTGGTCAGGTCAGGTCAGGTCAGGGTAGGTCAAGTCTGGTCAGGTCAGGTCAGGTCAGGGTAGGTCAAGTCTGGTCAGGTCAGGTCAGGTCAGGGTAGGTCAAGTCTGGTCAGGTCAGGTCAGGTCAGGGTAGGTCAAGTCTGGTCAGGTCAGGTCAGGTCAGGGTAGGTCAAGTCTGGTCAGGTCAGGTCAGGTCAGGGTAGGTCAAGTCTGGTCAGGTCAGGTCAGGTCAGGGTAGGTCAAGTCTGGTCAGGTCAGGTCAGGTCAGGGTAGGTCAAGTCTGGTCAGGTCAGGTCAGGTCAGGGTAGGTCAAGTC
This sequence comes from Eufriesea mexicana, assembly GCF_001483705.2. NCBI lineage: Eukaryota > Metazoa > Arthropoda > Insecta > Hymenoptera > Apidae > Eufriesea > Eufriesea mexicana. The sequence continues at coordinate 3,537 of NW_016973443.1, forward strand.
TGGTCAGGTCAGGTCAGGTCAGGGTAGGTCAAGTCTGGTCAGGTCAGGTCAGGTCAGGGTAGGTCAAGTCTGGTCAGGTCAGGTCAGGTCAGGGTAGGTCAAGTCTGGTCAGGTCAGGTCAGGTCAGGGTAGGTCAAGTCTGGTCAGGTCAGGTCAGGTCAGGGTAGGTCAAGTCTGGTCAGGTCAGGTCAGGTCAGGGTAGGTCAAGTCTGGTCAGGTCAGGTCAGGTCAGGGTAGGTCAAGTCTGGTCAGGTCAGGTCAGGTCAGGGTAGGTCAAGTCTGGTCAGGTCAGGTCAGGTCAGGGTAGGTCAAGTCTGGTCAGGTCAGGTCAGGTCAGGGTAGGTCAAGTCTGGTCAGGTCAGGTCAGGTCAGGGTAGGTCAAGTCTGGTCAGGTCAGGTCAGGTCAGGGTAGGTCAAGTCTGGTCAGGTCAGGTCAGGTCAGGGTAGGTCAAGTCTGGTCAGGTCAGGTCAGGTCAGGGTAGGTCAAGTCTGGTCAGGTCAGGTCAGGTCAGGGTAGGTCAAGTCTGGTCAGGTCAGGTCAGGTCAGGGTAGGTCAAGTCTGGTCAGGTCAGGTCAGGTCAGGGTAGGTCAAGTCTGGTCAGGTCAGGTCAGGTCAGGGTAGGTCAAGTCTGGTCAGGTCAGGTCAGGTCAGGGTAGGTCAAGTCTGGTCAGGTCAGGTCAGGTCAGGGTAGGTCAAGTCTGGTCAGGTCAGGTCAGGTCAGGGTAGGTCAAGTCTGGTCAGGTCAGGTCAGGTCAGGGTAGGTCAAGTCTGGTCAGGTCAGGTCAGGTCAGGGTAGGTCAAGTCTGGTCAGGTCAGGTCAGGTCAGGGTAGGTCAAGTCTGGTCAGGTCAGGTCAGGTCAGGGTAGGTCAAGTCTGGTCAGGTCAGGTCAGGTCAGGGTAGGTCAAGTCTGGTCAGGTCAGGTCAGGTCAGGGTAGGTCAAGTCTGGTCAGGTCAGGTCAGGTCAGGGTAGGTCAAGTCTGGTCAGGTCAGGTCAGGTCAGGGTAGGTCAAGTCTGGTCAGGTCAGGTCAGGTCAGGGTAGGTCAAGTCTGGTCAGGTCAGGTCAGGTCAGGGTAGGTCAAGTCTGGTCAGGTCAGGTCAGGTCAGGGTAGGTCAAGTCTGGTCAGGTCAGGTCAGGTCAGGGTAGGTCAAGTCTGGTCAGGTCAGGTCAGGTCAGGGTAGGTCAAGTCTGGTCAGGTCAGGTCAGGTCAGGGTAGGTCAAGTCTGGTCAGGTCAGGTCAGGTCAGGGTAGGTCAAGTCTGGTCAGGTCAGGTCAGGTCAGGGTAGGTCAAGTCTGGTCAGGTCAGGTCAGGTCAGGGTAGGTCAAGTCTGGTCAGGTCAGGTCAGGTCAGGGTAGGTCAAGTCTGGTCAGGTCAGGTCAGGTCAGGGTAGGTCAAGTCTGGTCAGGTCAGGTCAGTTCAGGTCGGGACAGGTCAGGGCAGGTCAGGACAGCTCAGGTCAGGTTAGGTCATGTCGGGTCAGGTCATGTCAAGTCTGGTAAGGTCAGGCAATGCAAGATCATGTCCGGCCAGGTCAGGTCAGGTATGGCCGGTTAAAGTCAGGACAGGTCAGGTCGTGTCAGGTAATGTCAGGTCAGGTAA
>NW_016973444.1:0-877 GCF_001483705.2 Eufriesea mexicana
ATTTTCGACTAATATCGTGGTGTGCTAATTTTCTTGCATAAATAAGGAGGAAAGACACTATTGCCGTGCTATAGCCATTGCATTGCTATGGAAACAGGCTGGAAAACTCAATTTTATTGTTATTTTCGACTAATATCGTGGTGAGCTAACTCTCTTGTATACGTAAGGAGGAAGAATTCTATTGGTCTACTATAGCCATTGCAATGCTATAGAATCTGGCTGGAAAATTCAATTTTATTTACATTTTCGACTAATATCGTGGTGTGCTAATTTTCTTGCATAAATAAGGAGGAAAGATTCTATTGGCCTACTATAGCCATTGCGATGCTGTAGAATCTGGTTGGAAAATACAATTCTATTAACATTTTCGACTAATATCGTGGTGAGCTAATTTTCTTGCACAAATAAGGAGGAGAGATTCTAGTGGCGTGCTATAGCCATTGCAATGCTATGGAATCAGGCTCGAAAATTCAATTTTAATGACATTTTCGACTAATAACGTGGTGAGCTAAAATTCAATTATGTTGACATTTTCGACTAATATCGTGGTGAAGTAACATTCTTGGATAAATAAGGAGGACAGATACTATTGGCGTGCTATAGCCATTGCAATGCTATAGAATCTGGCTGGAAAATTCAATTTTAATGACATTTTCGACTAATACCGTGGTGAGCTATCTTTCGTGCATAAATAAGAAGGAAAGATTCTGTTGCCATGCTATAGCCTTTGCATTGCTATAGAATCTCGTCGGAAAATTCAATTTTACTGACATTTTCGCCTAATATTGTGGTGAGCTATCTTTCTTTCGTAAAAAAGGAGGGAAGATTCTATTGGCGTGCTATAGCCATTGCAATGCTATAGAATCTGCCAGGAAAA
>NW_016973445.1:0-701 GCF_001483705.2 Eufriesea mexicana
GGATGGATTTATGGATGTGTGGAAGTATGGGTGCAAGTATGGATGGATGTGTGGGTGGGTGTACGTGTGGATGGCAGGGTATATGGAAGGATGGATGTATAAATGTACATACGTATGGATGCATGAGTGTAAGGATGTATGGATGTATGTACGGATGTTTGTGTGGATGTATGTATGGATGTATGCATGGATGTATGTATGGATGTGCGTGTGGATGTATCTAAGTATGAATGTATGGATGTATGTATGAATGAATGTGTGATTGTATGTATGGACGTATGTGTTGATGTATGTATGGATGTATAGATGGATGGATGGATTGGTTGGTGAATGTATGGATGTATGGATGTACGGATCGATGAACGTATGGATAGGATGGTGCATAAATGGATGGATGTATGGAAGGACAGATGTATGTCTGTATGGATGTGCGGGTGGATGAATGGATGGGTGGATGAACTGAAGAGTGAGTGAATGGATGGGTGGAAGACCGGATGCATGGATGGATAGAAGGTCGTATGTATAGATGCAAGTATGAATGGATGTATGGATGTATGAATGTATGGATGTATGGGTGCATGGATGGATGGATGTATGGATGGTTGTATGTGTGGATGGCGGGTTATATGGATGGATGGATGTATTTATGTACAGATGTATGGATGCATGAATGTACGGTTGTATGGATGTACGTGCGGATG
>NW_016973446.1:0-737 GCF_001483705.2 Eufriesea mexicana
CGCACGATATCCCACGAGGCGGCGATGGTCCTGGCGGGTGTCCCGCCGTTCGAACTGCAAGCGCTGGGGGAGGCCCGTATCTACGGTCTCCTTCACGCTGGCGGCGGCGGTGCTCCTGAAGAAGGGGCCGTTTCGTTGAGGCGAAGGGTTCGAGAGAACTTGATGACCGCCTGGCGAGCTCGGCTGAGGAAGCCGAGTAGCCGGCGTCACGGGGCGATCGAGTCTGTGCTCCCCGTGTTGGATGCATAGGGCGCCGCGGCAGCCGGCAAATATTCCGCCTGACACAGGTGATAACCGGGCACGGGTGCTTCGGGGAGTACCTGTGTCGTATTTGGCGGGAACGTTACACGTGGTGTCGTCACTGCGGGGAAGGGCGGGGCACGGCGCAGCACACGCTGGAGGAATGCCCGGCGTGGTCTCGCGAGCGCCGGGTACTGTGTCGCGTGGTGGGTAGGGACATTTCACTCTCAGTCGTCGTGGCGCGGATGAAGGAGGGCTTAGGCGCGTGGCGTGCGGTGGCCTGCTTCCGCGAGGCGGTTATGCTACAGAAGGAGGCCGCGGTGTGAGCCCGCGAGCGTAGCGCGTGCTCCTCGCGAGTAGGGCGGTGGAGGCTGTAAGGGCGGCGCCGGAGGGCGGCGCGCGCACTGCTGGATGTGTTAACGCGTTAGACCTCGGCCTTCGCGAACGACCATGTACCTACGGCCGGGGAGACCGTCTCTCTCTCCCGTTGTAACCTA
>NW_016973447.1:0-512 GCF_001483705.2 Eufriesea mexicana
GGACCTGATATGACGTGACTGGAACTGCCCCGTCATGACCAGACCTGACACGTCCTGACCTGACCTGAGAAGGCAAGAACTGGCCAGACCTGCCCTGCCCTGACATGAACCAACTGACCTGACCATACCTCACATGACATGACCTGACCTGACCGGACCTGATCAGACCTGACATAAATTGACCTAACCAAACCTAACCTAACCTAACCTATCCTAACTTTGTAAATCCTACCCTAGCCATACATACCCAAGCTTTAGCAAACCTAACATAACCAAACCCAACCTACCCAACCTTACCCTAACCTAACATAACGAAATCTAACCTAACACGAGCTAACATAACCTAGCTAACCTATCTTAACCTAACCTAACATAACCTAACCCAAACCATCCTAACCTCACCTAGTCAAGCCTAACATAAGCTCGCCTATCCTAACCTAACCCAGCGAAAGCTAACCTAACCTAACCTAACCTAAGATAACCTAACCTGACCTGACCTGACCTTACCTGAC
>NW_016973448.1:0-605 GCF_001483705.2 Eufriesea mexicana
TACAGAATCTTGCTGGAAAATTCAATTTTATTGACATTTTCGAATGATATCGTGGTGAGCTAATTTCCTTGCGTAAGTAAGGAGGAAATGTACTGTTGGCGTGACATACGCATTACAATGCTACAGAATCTTGCTGGAAAATTCAATTTTATTGACATTTTCGAATGATATCGTGGTGAGCTAATTTCCTTGCGTAAGTAAGGAGGAAATGTACTGTTGGCGTGACATACGCATTACAATGCTACAGAATCTTGCTGGAAAATTCAATTTTATTGACATTTTCGAATGATATCGTGGTGAGCTAATTTCCTTGCGTAAGTAAGGAGGAAATGTACTGTTGGCGTGACATACGCATTACAATGCTACAGAATCTTGCTGGAAAATTCAATTTTATTGACATTTTCGACTAATATCGTGGTGGGCTATCTTCCTTGCATAAATAAGGAGGAAAGATACTTTTGGCGTGCTATAATCTTTGCAAGGCTATAGAATCTTCCTGAAAAATTCAATTTTAATGACATTTTCGACTAATATCCTGGTGAGCTAACTTTATTGCATGAATAATGAGGGTAGGTTCTACTGGCGTGCTATAGCCGTCGCAATGA
>NW_016973449.1:0-439 GCF_001483705.2 Eufriesea mexicana
CGATCCGAGACCTCTATTACATTCCTCCCCAGAGCCGAGTAGAACATACTAGAGCACAGTAGAACGCAAAAGCCTCCCGAACAGCAGTGAATAGCATAGAAGCCAATGCCACCATAACCAAATGTAAAGAAGCCCATTCTAATCAAAACGTAAGATAGCACAAAATACCGTGCCGTGACCGTTATTGGTGACCTCGACAGAGGCGAGCAAAACACAGTAGGGCAATGAGGAGCGCAGATATCTACCGAATGGCAGCATATAGCACAAATTCAAGGTTACCCTATCCTAACATATCCAATGTTATAATCACCAAACGTAACATCGCTCAAGAGTAGAGGGAAGAAATCCCCCGCACTGAGGTGTAAAGCACAAAAGGCGGAGCTATACCAGCCAAGCTTATCCCAACCCAGCATAACCACACGTAACGTGACAAAAACTG
>NW_016973450.1:0-643 GCF_001483705.2 Eufriesea mexicana
AGCTCAAAATAATGTGCCGCGATCGTTATCGCTGGCCAGCCCAAAGCCAAGCAGAACAAATTAATAGAAAGTAGAACACAGGGATCCATAGAATCGCAGTGTACATCAGAAAAGTGCAAGCTACTCAAACCTAACAAAGACGAACAGAATATAGCCAAATGTAGCCTATCACAACCTAACGTGCGGAGGCCGCTAATGCAGGCCTCCACAGAGCCAGACAGGACAAACTAGAGCGCAGCACATCGCAGAAGTCCACCGAATAGCTGTGTATAGCACAAAAATTAGACCTGTGCTAACAAAACTTAGCCAAAGCCAGCATAACTGAACGCAACTTGACAAAACGTAACGTGCCGAGACCACCTTTTCTGGGCTTCCGAGTGTCAAGCTGAAAATATTAGAGCACTGTAGTGCGCGGAAAACCACCTAATGGCGGACAATTTCACCAGTGTCCAACATATCCTCTCCTAACTTAACCAATCGTATCATAACAAAACATAACATAACACAAGCTAAAGTGCCGCGACCACTACCGTTGACAATACCAAAGCCAAGCAGAACGCATTACTGGAGAGCAGCACGTAGAAATCAGTATAATCGCAGTGCATATCAGAAAAGTAGTAGCTTCCCAAGTCTAACCCAAACC
>NW_016973451.1:0-730 GCF_001483705.2 Eufriesea mexicana
TGCAATTCACAGGACGGCAGTAGTTACATCCACCGATGAAGTGCTGTAGTCGTTGGATTGTTATTTTCAGTAGTGGCTTAAATTCCAAAGCAGGTTTGTGGTAGTTGATGTATAACATGTTTATTCCCATGGATATATACAATTGACATTTCATTTCTGAGTACATCTATCGACAGAACACTGTACACGTAGGGTGGTCTGTTCAATCATAACTTTGATTCTATAGCAATTATAGAGTGGGAAATATAAAATCCTATATAGCTCGAGATATTAAAAACTGAGAGCTAAGTAATGCGTACATCCGTTATCACTGCTTTTTAACAGTTGGACCAATTCGTTCCCTGATAATTTAAATTCAGCAGCTATTCTACAGTAATCAATGTATGGTACGGTTATGGCTAGAGATATTTAAAATTGACATCGCGGTACTCAATACATCAATCTGCAGAGCGCCGTAGCCGTTGGATTGTCCTGTACAGTGATGACTAATATTCTATAGCAGCAGTGGATTGACAAAGGAAAGATACGTTCTTGCCCGGAGTAATAACATTTGACATAGGAGTGCTGAGTACATCCATCACCGCATTTTTGCAGCAGTTGTATCGATCTGTTCAGTGATGATTTAAACTCTATAGTAGTTATAGTATAATCAATGCATACAACAGTCGTGGCAAGTGATATTTAATGCTCCAGGTACGGTTTGTGGTACATCCACCGACAGAGTAATATT
>NW_016973452.1:0-201 GCF_001483705.2 Eufriesea mexicana
TAAAATTGAATTTTTCAGCCATGTTCTATAGCATTACCATGGCTATAGCACGCCAATAGTATACTTCACCATTATTTATGCAAGAAAGACAGTTCAGCAAGATATCAGTCGAAAATGTCTATAAAAATGAATTTTCTAACCTGATTCTATTGCATTGCAATGGCTATAGCACGACAATAGGATATTTCTTCCTTATTTATG
>NW_016973452.1:357-890 GCF_001483705.2 Eufriesea mexicana
AGTCGAAAATGCAAATAAAATTTTATTTTCCAGACAGATTCTATAGCATTGCAATAGCTATAGTACGGCAATAGGATATTTCTTCCTTAGTTATGCAAGAATGTTTGCTCACCACGATATTAGTCGAAGATGTCAATAAAATTTAATTTTCCAGCCAGGCTCTATAGCATTGCAATGGCTGTAGCACGCCAATTGGATATTTCTTCCTTATTTATGCAAGAAAGTTAGCTCACCACGATATTAGTCGAAGATGTCAATAAAATTTAATTTTCCAGCCAGGCTCTATAGCATTGCAATGGCTGTAGCACGCCAATTGGATATTTCTTCCTTATTTATGCAAGAAAGTTAGCTCACCACGATATTAGTCGAAAATGACAATAAAATTGAATTTTCCAGCCAGATTCTGTCGCATCGCAGTGACTACAGCGCGACAGTAGAACCTTTCCTCCTTATATATCCAAGGAAGTTATGTCATCACAATATTAGCCGAAAATGTAAATAAAATTTAATTTTCCAGACAGATTCTATAGCAT
>NW_016973453.1:0-834 GCF_001483705.2 Eufriesea mexicana
ACATTCATACATACATACGTCCATACATGCATACATCCATACATCCATACATCCACACATTCACCCATACATACATACATCCATCAATACATCCATACAGTCATGTATCCATACATCCATAAATCCATCCATCCATACCTCCATCCATCCGTACACCCATCAATCCATACGTCCATCCATCCATATATCCATCCACTCATAAATCCATCCTTTCATACATACATACAGATATACATCCATACATCCATACATACGCACATCCATACCTTCGTACATCCATACATTCGTTCATCCATACATACATACATACATACATCCATACATACATACATACATCCATCCATCCACACGTCCATCAATCCATACATTCATCCATCCATACACCCATCCTTCGATACATTCATCCTGCCATACAACCACCCATTCATACGTCCAACGATCCATACATATATCAACCTATACATCCATCCATCAATGAATACATACATCCACACATTCATACGCGCACAAATCCTTCCATTCGTACGTATATCATTCGATACATCCATCCATCCGTACATCCATACATACAAACATCCATACAACCATAAATACATTCATGCATCCATACACCTGTACATAAATACATCCATCCATCCATATATCCTGCCATCCACACATACATCCTTCCACACATCCATCCATCCACGAAACCATTCATCCATACATACATTCATACATACATAAATTTTTCCTTACGTCCATCCATCCATACATCCATCCATCCACACGTTCATACATCCACATATCCGTAAACCCATACATCCGTACATCCGTCCATCCATACCTCAATCC
>NW_016973454.1:0-485 GCF_001483705.2 Eufriesea mexicana
GGATCCTTCCTCCTTATTTATGAAAGAAAGATAGCTCACCATGATATTAGACGAAAATGTCAATAAATTTGCATTTTCCGACCACATTCTATATCATTGCAAAGGCTATAACACGCCAATAGTCTCTCTCACCCTTAGTTGTGCAAGGAAGTTATGTCACCTCGATATTAGTCGAAAATGTCAATAAAATTTTATTTTCCAGGAGGATTCTATAGCATGCAATGCCTACAGCACGCCAATAGAATCGTTCCTCCTTAGTTATGCAAGGAAGTAAACTCACCACAATATTAGTCGAAAATGTCAATAAAATTGAACTTTCTAGACAGGTTCTACAGCATTGCAATTGCTATAGCACGCCAAGAGGATCTCTCCCGCGTACTTACGCAAGGAAGTTAGCGCACCACAGAATTAGACGAAAATTTCAACAAAATTGTATTTTCCAGGCACAATATATATCACTGCAATGGCTATAGCACTCAAAAAGC
>NW_016973455.1:0-704 GCF_001483705.2 Eufriesea mexicana
AGAAATAGTGGCCGCGCCTCGCTACGTTCTGCTAGGACCGTTTCGGCTTGGCTACAGTCACTTTGGCAAGGTTTGGTCGGCTTTGACATTTCTGATATACTCTGCGGCTCTATAGATTCCTGCGCTACACTCTCCTCTAAAATACTCTGCTTGACTCTGAGGAGGGCAGCAATAGTGGTCTCGGCACGCTCAGATGAGTTATGTTACGTTCCGTTGCGTTAGGTTTGGTTAGGTTAGGATAGGAAATCTTTGTCTTTTTTGCCATACACTGCTAGGCGGTGGATATCCGCTACCTACTGTGAACTAATATGCTCTGCTTGGCGTTGTGGATGACGTTGTGGATGCCAACAATGTTGGTCTCCGTACGTAATGTTGAGTTAGGTTACGTTCGGTTTGGTTACATTTATCTGGGTCGGGTCTTTGACTTTCCTGCTGTACCCTGTGATTATGTGGATTTTGGCGCTCTCGCCTCCTCTAATATGTTTTGCATGGCGATGGGGAGATCAGCTAGAGTGTACTCGGCATGTTAGGTTTAGTTAAGCTACGTTCGGTTACGTTACGTTTGGCTACGATAGGATAGCGTACCATCGACTCTTCTGCTATGCACTGCGATTCTATGGACTTCTGCGATATACTGTGCCCTAGTGTGATCTGCTTGGCTCTGTGGAGGCCAGCAATGGTGGTCTCGGTACGCTAGGATCAGT
>NW_016973456.1:0-411 GCF_001483705.2 Eufriesea mexicana
ATTTTCCAGCCAGAGTCTGCAGCATTGCAATGGCTATAGCACTCCGAACGGATCCTATCTCCTAACCTATGCAACGAAGATAGCTCACCATGAAATTAGTCGAAAATGCCAATAAATTGTATTTTCCACGACGATTCTATAGCATTGCAATGTTTATAGCACGCCAGTAGAATCCCTCCACCTTATTTATGCAAGAAAGTTAGCTCACCAAGATAATAGTCGAAACTGTCAATGATATTGAACTTTCCAGCAATATTCTACAGCATTGCAAAGCCTATAGCATGCCAATGGAATCTTTCCACTTTATTTATGCGAGAAAGTTTACTCACCACGATATTAGTCAAGAATGTCAATAAAATTGAACTTTCCAGCCAGACTCTATAGTATTAAAATGGCTATAGCACGCCAATA
>NW_016973457.1:0-1070 GCF_001483705.2 Eufriesea mexicana
CTTTCTTGCATAAATACGGAGGACAGATTCTATTGTCGTGCTATAGCCGCTGCAATGCAATTGCATCTACATGAAGAGTTCAATTTTATTGACATTTTGGACTAATACCGTGGTGAGCAAGCTTTCTTGCATAAATACGGAGGACAGATTCTATTGTCGTGCTATAGCCGCTGCACTGCAATTGCATCTACATGAAGAGTTCAATTTAATTGACATTTTCGACTAATATCGTGGCGAGCTAGCTTTCTCGCTTAAATGAGGAGGATAGATTCTTTTGGTGTTCAATAGTCATTGCAATGGTATAGAATTTGATTGGAAGTGCAATTTTATTGACACTTTCGACTAATATCGTGGTGAGCAAGCTTGCTTGCATTAATAAGGAGGATAGATGCTATTGGCGTGCTATAGCCATTGCAATGCAATAGAATCTGAGAGGAACTGTCAATTTTACTGACATTTTCGACTAATATCGTGGTAAGCAAGGTTTTTGGCATAAATAAGGAGGAAAGCTCCTTTTGGCTTGCAATAGCCCATGCAATGGAATAGAATTTGACTCGAAGGTTCAATTTTATTGACATTTCCGACTTATACCGGTATGAATCGTGGTGAGCAAGCTTTCCGGCATAAATAAGGATGAAAGATTCTATTGGCAAGCTGTAGCCGTTGCAATGCTACAGAATCTGCCTGAAAATTTCAATTTTATTGACATTTTCGACTGATATCGTGGTGATCAATCTTTCTCTCATAAACAAGTAGGAAGGATACTATTGCCGTGCTGTAGCCATTGCAATGAAATGGAATCTGACTGGAAAGTTCTATTATATTGACATTTGTGATTAATATCGTGGTGAGCACACATTTCCGCATAAATAAGGAATGAAAGATCCTATTGGCGAGCTGTAGCCACTGCAAGGCAATGCACTCTGTCCGGAAATTACAGTTTTATTTACATTTTCGGCTAACATCGTGCTGAGTTAGCTTTCTTGCTTAAATAAGCAGGATAGATTCTATTGGCGTGCTACAGCCGTTGCAATGAAATAGAATCTGCCTGAAAAGTTCAATTTTATTGA
>NW_016973458.1:0-515 GCF_001483705.2 Eufriesea mexicana
GGCTAACATAGCCTAAACAAACGTATCCTATGCCAACCTATAGTGCCGAGAAATGCATTGCCGGCATCCCCGTTGTCAAGCGTTGCATATTAACGGAGAATAAAGCGCTCAGGTCCGTAGAAAGGTAATGCATAGCGCGATAGTCAAAGATACACCAACCTAACCCAAACGCACCTAATCCAAACAAACGTAACCTATCTGAATCTAACGCGCCGCGGCCACTATTTCTGGAATATCCAGAGCAAAGCAGGGAACATTAGATCACAGTAGAGCGCAGAAATCCACCGAATAGCAATGTATAACACTAAAATCGAATTTATCCTCCCCTAACCTGACCACACGTGACATAAGCAGACGTAACGTAACACAACGTGGGGTGCCACGACCACATTCGCTGGCATCACGAGAGCCAAACAGCGTATGCGTACAGCAGAGCAATGAGGGACACTGATGTCGACAGAATAGCAGCGTAGAGCGCAATGTCATATCCAGCACAAAGAAACCTAACCAAGCCT
>NW_016973459.1:0-1413 GCF_001483705.2 Eufriesea mexicana
ATTAATCCAACGGATATAATACAGTGATGACGACTCTGCACAGTACTGCTTCGTTACTTGGTATCGTCTAGAGCGATAGTGGGCTCAGTATATAACCATACTAAAATAGCGATGGACCTTAAATCACCACAGAACCGAATAATTAATTGGGTACAGTGCTATCTTGGCGGTTGTACGAACCACCCTGCTGGAAATTGTTAATATCTCTAACCATGACTTGTGTATACGTAGATTATTCCAGAAATACTGTAGAAATTGAGTATTCAGTGAACAGATTAATCCAACGTCTGCAGTATTGTGACGACGGCTGTACTTAGTACCGTTATGTCAATACTTAATATCTCGAGCTGTAAAAAAAAATTGTCATTCTATAATTGCAATAAAATCTATATCATCATTAAACAGACTAATCCAAAGACCGAAGTGCTGTGTGGGTGTATGCACTATGTACCATACCCTCAATCCTATAAATCCCTAGTCATAAACGTACTATACATTGATTACACTAGAATTGCTGTAGAACTATATTCATCGGTGAGCAAATTAATCCAGCGCCAACCTTAATGTGGTGATAGCCGTACTCAGTCATGCCATGTCAGTTCTTAACTCCTGGCGTTATAATTGGTATGTAATTTGTCATTCTAGCGTTGCTACAGAATATAAATCATCTTTGAACGGATTAATCCAACGGCTATAGTGGTCCGGAAATGCTAGAACTAAGTGCTGTACTGTCGATTATAATTGTCGCTAGACGCAACTGTACTATATTTTCATTATCCTAGAACTACTGGGGATCCTGTATCGCCAGTTGAAATGCTAATACATCGCCTATAGTACGGTGATGATGGCTTTTCTCAGTACTTAGTTCCGAATTGAAAATATACCAGGCGGCAGCCTACCTGGCTTTTGTCATTTCAAAATTGCTATAGAATTTATATCATTTGTGACCTGGTTGAAAAAGCCGTTTCAGTGCTCTGAGATTACTATACTCAGCACTGTATTGATATATGTCAATATCTTCAGCTGCAATTCTCTATCCATTGACTGTTCTGCAATTGCTGAAGAAATTAGATGATCAGTGAACAGATTATTTTAATGGCTATAGTAGTGTGTAGGCGGCTACACTCATTATTTCATTGTCATTCGACAATACCAATACAGATATTCGACACTTCCATTGATCATTCTGGAAATTCTCCATGGTTTAAATCATCAGCGAATAGATTATACCGACGCCTACTCTGCTCTGTTGGTGGATGCACTTAGCACCGTCCGTCCAATTGTACATATCGCTAGTCGTAATACTTCCATACATTGATTAACCTGGATATGCCGTGGAAATTAAGTCTTCAATTGTATACTTAATCCTACGTCTAGAGTACTGTGATGTTGGCTATACTCAGTACTTTGATG
>NW_016973460.1:0-1781 GCF_001483705.2 Eufriesea mexicana
TTTCTGTGCTCTGCTGTGCTCTGTTATATTCTTCTTGGCTCTGTGGAGGCCAGCAATAATGGTTTCGGCGCGTTAGGATGAGTAATGTTGCGTATGATCTTGTTACGTTTGGCTATGTTAGGATACGGTTGCACAGACTCTTGCCGTATTCACAGCTGTTCGGTGGATTTCTGCTTTCTACTGTGCTCTAGTATGTTCTGCGTGGCTCTGGGTAGTCTAGCAATATTGATATCATCACGTTGTGTTGAGTAACGCAACGTTAGTGCATGCTTGGTTGGGACAAGTTAGGTTAGGTTAGCATCGACTGTTGCGCTATACAGTGTTATTCGGAGGATTTCTGTGCCTGCTGTGTTCATGTATATTCCGCAAGGCTCTGGGGAGGACAGCAATAGCGGTCTATGCACGAAATGCTTGGTTACGCTACGTTTGGTTATGTTACGTTTTGCGCGGGTAGGATTGGATAGTACTGACTTTTGCGCTATACATGGCTATCCGCAGATTTCTACGCTCCGTGGTGTTCTAATATTTTCTTATTTGCTGTGGGGGCCAGTTATAGTGGTCTCGGCACGGTAGGATGGGTTAGGCAAAGTTTGGTTAGGTTATGTCAGTACAGGTTAGGCTTGGATAGCATTGAGTTCGTAGTATATACAGTTAATAGGAGGCTTTCTGCGCTCTGCTGGCTTCAACTGTATTCTGGATGGATCTGGGGAGGTCAGCAATGGTGATCGTGGCACGTGGGGCTCAGTTAGGTTTCGTAAGTCTTGCTTAGCTTCGGATAAGTTGGAACAGGGTGGCTTCGACTTTTGTGCTATACACAGATTTTCACTGGATTCCGGCGCTCAACTGTGCTCTAATATTATCAGCTTGGCCCATGGGTGGTAGGTAGTAGTCGACGCTGTATGTTACGTTGTGTTATGCTACGTTTCGATTGGTTATGTTTGATTGGGCCAGGATCGGTTAGCTTTAACTATTGTGCCTTGCAATGCTATACGGCTGGTATCTGCGCTCTGCATTTCTCTACTACTTTCTGCTCAACCCTTGGTAGGCCAGCAATAGTTGTCGTGGAAAGTTGGGTTGAGTTACGTTACGTTAGGTTCGGGCAGGGTACCTTTGGCTTTTGTGCTGTACACTGTTATTCGGTGGGCATCTGCGCTTTACTGTGCTCCAGTATGCTCTGCTTGGCTCTGGGAGGGCCAGTAATAGTGGTCGCTGCACATTATGTTGTTTCAGGATACGTCTGGCAAGGTTATGTTTGTTTTGGCGAGGTTCGGGTAGGTTTGACTTTTCTGCTTTACGCTGCGATTCAGTGAAGTTCTGCGCTATACTCCACCCTAATACATTCTGCATCGCTGTGTGGAGGCCAGGAATAGTGGTCGCGGTAAATTAGGTTGTGTTAGGTAGCGTTCGGCTCGGTTATGTTAGCTCGTCATAGGTTTGGATAACTTTGACATCGTGGTATAAACGGTTATTAGGTGGATTTCGGCTCACTGCTTGTCTCTACTATATTTTGGTTGGCCCTGGGTAGTCCTGCAATAGTGTTCGCTGCACGTTAGAATGAGTTACGTTGGGTTTGGTTATGTTACGTTCGGTTACTTCGGGCTAGGATGGATTTGACTTTTGTGCTAAGCACTACTATACGGTGCATTTCCGCGCCCTACATTTCTCTACCGCCGCTTTCTCGACTCCAGGGAGGCCAGCAATGTTGATCGTGGCTCGTCGGGCTCAGTTTGGTTACGTTCGTCTAAGTTAGGTTTGGTTAAGTTTACATAGGGTAGCTTTGA
>NW_016973461.1:0-970 GCF_001483705.2 Eufriesea mexicana
GGCATGACCTGGCCAGACCTGCCCTGACCTGACATGGCATGACCTGACCTGACCTGACCAGACTTGACCTAATCTGACCTATCCTATGCAAACTAACCTTACATATCCTAACTTTGTAAAACCTATCCTAGCCAAACCTACCCAAGCTTTAGCAAACCTAACATAACCAAACCCAACCTACCCCAAATTTTCCTAACCTAACATAACGAAACCTAACCCCACATGACCTAACCTAACCTAGCTAACCTAGCTTAGACTAACCTAACTTAACACAACCCAAACAATCCTAACCTAACCTAATCAAACCCAACCTAAACTCACCTAACCTATCCTAACCTATTGTAGGCTAACCTAACCTAACCTAACATAACATAACCTAACCTGACCTGGCCTGACCGGCCCTGGCATTAGCTGAGCTGACCGAACATGACCTCTCCTGAACTGACCTGACCTGACTTCACCTGACCTGACCTGACCAAACCTGACCGACCTGGAATTTCCTAGCCTGCCCTGACTTCAACTGACCTTACCTGTCGTCACCTTGCCTGACCTGGCCTGTCCTGATCTGACCTAACCTAACCTGACCTGATCAGATCTGGCCTGACATGACCCGGCCAGACGTGCCCTGACCTGACCTGACATGACCTGACCTGACCTGACCTGTCCAGACGTGACCTAATCTGACCTAACCTAACCTAACCTAACCTGACCTAACCTAACCTATCCTAACTGTGTAAAACCTATCTTAACCTAACCTACCCACGCTTTACCTAACATAAAATAACCAAACACAACTTACCCAAACTTTTCCTAACCTACCATAAACAAACCATACCTAACATGTCCTAACCAAACGTAGTTAACCTAGCTTAACCTAACCTAACATAATACAACCCAACCAATCCTTACCTAACCTAATCAAACCTAACCTAAACTCACCTAACCTATCCTTACCTATTGTAGGCTAGCC
>NW_016973462.1:0-686 GCF_001483705.2 Eufriesea mexicana
TTAGGAAAAGATGGCTTCAACATTTGTGCCATACACTGCCATTCGGCGGAAATCTGTATTCTAGAGTGCTCTTGTAAGCTCAGATTTGCCATCGAGAGGTTAGATATAGTGGTGCAGGCGCGATTGGTTGGGTTATGCTCGTTTGGTTATGCTACACTTTGTCAGGTTATGATAGAATACCTCTCACTCTTGCGCAATACACTGCTATCCGGTGGATTCCTGCGCTCTTCGTTGCTCTAGTATACTCTGCTAGACTCTTGGGAGACCAGCAGTTGAGGCCGTGACACGATTGGTAGAGTTAGTTTACACTTGGTTAGGTTAAGTTAGGTTACGTTTGGCTAGGATGACTTTGACCTTTGCGTTGCACAATGCGTCTCGGTTGATCTCTGCATTCTACAGTGCGTAACATTATCTGCATGGCTCTGTGGAGGCCAGAAGTAGATGTATCGGCACGTTAGGGTTTGGTACCCTACGTTCTGTTGGGTTAGCTTTGGTCTATTTTGATTAGGATATCCTTGACTATTGTGCTATACATTGCTACTTGGTGGTTTTCTGTCCTCTACTTGTCTCTGCCATACTCCGGTCAACTCAGGGTGGCCAGTAATTGTGGTCTCGGCACGTTAGTCTGTGTTGGGATACGTATGGTTTCGATAAGTTAGTTTGGTTTAGGTTTGGATACATTTGAC
>NW_016973463.1:0-718 GCF_001483705.2 Eufriesea mexicana
ATCCATCCATTCATCCATACAACCATACATATATCCATACATACATCCACACATACATCCATATATCCATCCATCCAAACATCCATCCAGTCATACATCCATCAATTCGTACATCCATACAGATATACATCCATACATCCATACATCCGCACATCCATACATTCGTACATCCATACATTCGTACATCCATACATACATACATACATACATCCATACATACATACATCCATCCATATATCCATCCATACATACATCCATCCATCCATACATTCGTACATCCATACGTCCACACGGCCATACATCCATTCATCCGTACATCCGCGCAAAAATACCACAATCCATCCATACATCCATCCATCCATAATGTCATTAATCCATACACTCATCCATCCATACACCCATCCTTCCATAAATTCATCCTGCCATACACCCACCCATCCATACATCCAACGACATATCCACCTATACATCCATCCATCCATACATCCATACATCCACACATCCATACACCCATAAGTCCTTCCATTCGTACGTCTATAATTCGATACATCCATCCATCCGTACATCCATACATACAAATATTCATAAAACCATACATTCATGAATCCATACACCTGTACATCAATCATCCATCCATCCATATATCCCGTCATCAACACATACATCCATCCATACATGCATCCATCCACACAACCATACATCCATAAATCCATACATC
>NW_016973464.1:0-905 GCF_001483705.2 Eufriesea mexicana
GGAAGATTATATAGCTTCGCAATGCCTATGGCTCGCCAATAGATCCTTTCCTCCTTATTTATGCAAGAAAGTTAACTCACAGTCATATTAGCCGAAAATGTCAATAAAATTGGATTTTCCTGCCAGATTCTACAGCATTGCAATGGATATAGAACGCCACTTGAATCCTTACTCCCTATTTATGAAGGAACGATAGCTCATCATGATATTAGTCGAAAATGTCAATAAAATTGAATTTTCCTGGAAGATTCTACAGCTTTGCAATGCCTATAGCACGCCAATAGAACCTTTCCTCCTTATTTATGCAAGAAAATTATTTATGCAAGAAAGTCAGCTCACAGCGATATTAGCCGAAAATGTCAATAAAATTGGATTTTCCAGCCAGATTCTACAGCATTGCAATGTATATAGCACGCCAATTGAACCCTTCCTCCTTATTTATGAACGAAAGATAGCTCACCATGATATTAGTCGAAAATCTCAATAAATTTGAATTTTTCGACCACATTGTATATTATTGCAAAGGCTGCACCACGCCAATAGTATCTTTCGCACTTACTTATGCATGGAAGTCAGGTCACCACGATATTTGTCGAAAAAGTCAATGAAATTTTATTTTCCAGGAGGATTCTATAGCATGCAATGCCTAAAGCACACCAATAGAATCGTTCCTCCTTAGCTATGCAAGGAAGATAACTCACCACGATATTAGTCGAAAATGTCAACAAAATTGTATTTTCCAGCCACAATCTATATCATTGCAATGGCTATAGCACTCAAAAGCATCTTTCGTCCTCACTTACGCAAGGAAGTTGGCTCATCACGATATTAGTCGAAAATGTCATTAGAATTGTACTTTCCAGTCACATTCTAAGGCATTGCATTGGCTACAGCTCTCCAATAGA
>NW_016973465.1:0-489 GCF_001483705.2 Eufriesea mexicana
CCATTCTGGAATTGCCACAGAATTTTTAAAATCAGTCAATGGCATATATGAATAGGAACAGTACTACGTTAGTGGCTATACTCAGCACTGTATTAGAAATTGGTAAAATCGCTAGCGATAATAGATCTGTCCGGACATCGCTACAGAATTGACTTAGAATTTTGTGGTCTTTGAAAAGATTAATTCAACGTCTGTGATACTGTAATTATGACTATAATCAGCAATGTACGGACAGTAGTTAATGTCTCTAGCGATAATTGGTCTGTCTATAGATCATTCTTTAGTTACTAAGCAATTTACATTATCTGGGAAAACTCTATGCCATTCTATGACATTGGCTGTAGGAATATGCGTTTGACTATACTGGTTACTGTATTTTCAACAGATAGTACCTCAAGCGATAATATATGTATCCATTGATCACTATAAAATTGCTATACAGGAATAGGGTGATTACTTTATATGTTGACCCAATGACTGTAGTAATGT
>NW_016973466.1:0-489 GCF_001483705.2 Eufriesea mexicana
CCATTCTGGAATTGCCACAGAATTTTTAAAATCAGTCAATGGCATATATGAATAGGAACAGTAATACGTTCGTGGCTATACTCAGCACTGTATTAGGAATTGGTAAAATCGCTAGCGATAATAGATCTGTCCGGACATCGCTACAGAATTGACTTAGAATTTTGTGGTCTTTGAAAAGATTAATTCAACGTCTGTGATACTGTAATTATGGCTATAATCAGCAATGGACGGACAGTCGTTAATGTCTCTAGCGATAATTGGTCTGTCTATAGATCATTCTTTAGTTACTAAGCAATTTACATTATCTGGGAAAACTCTATGCCATTTTATGACATTGGCTGTAGGAATATGCGTTTGACTATACTGGTTACTGTATTTTCAACAGATAGCACCTCAAGCGATAATATATGTATCCATTGATCACTTTAAAATTGCTATACAGGAATAGGGTGATTACTTTATATGTTGACCCAATGACTGTAGTAATGT
>NW_016973467.1:0-678 GCF_001483705.2 Eufriesea mexicana
CTAACATAACCGTACGTAACTTAACCGAAAGTAGCCTATCTCACGCAAACGTGCCGAGACAACTGTTACTAGCCACCACAGAGCCAAGCAGAATATACTAGAGCACAGTAGAGCGCAGCAACACACCGCATTGCAGTGTATGGCACAAAAGTGTAGATATACTAACTCAAAGTGTCCTCACCTAACCTAACCGTACATAGCCTAGCTCAACATAAAGAGTCGCGACCACTATTGCTGGCATCCCCAGAGCGAAGCAGAACATACTAGAGCACAGGAGAGGGCAGAAATCAAACGAAGAGCAGTATAGGGCGCAAGGGTCAAAGCTATCCCATCCTAACCTAGCCAAGCCTTATCTAATCAAACGTAATCTAACCCAACGCAACCTGCCGCGGCCACAATTACTGGCTTCCCCAGGGCCATGCAGAACATATTAGAGGAGATTAGGGCGCAGAAATAAATAGAATCGCAATGTATATCAGAGAAATCAAAGCTAACCAAACCTTCCCCTTGCTAACTTAAGCTAACCACACGTAACCTGACACAACCTAACATGAGGCGGCCATTATTTCTGGCCTCAAAGAGCAGGCCATGCTAGAGCACAGTAGAGCGGAGAAGTAGACCGAATAGGAGTCCATAGCACAAAGGTCTAAACTCTCCTATGTTAACCCCCCATACGTA
>NW_016973468.1:0-538 GCF_001483705.2 Eufriesea mexicana
GCGTTTAGTTATGTTAGGTTATGTTGGTTTACGTAGGGATATAACTGTCTTTTGTTCTACACATTGCTATTCCATGGACCCTTGCGATCTCCCGTGCGCTGTCACACCCTGCTTGTCTCCTGGGATGCCAGGAATTGTGGACACTGCACGTTAGGTTGAGTTATTCTACGTTTGGCTAGGTTAGGTTTATTTAGGTTAGGATAGGATAGCTGCGACTTTGTGCCATAGACTGCTACTCGGTGGACACCTGCGATCTTCCGCGCTCTAATATGCGCTTCTTAGCTTGGGGAGGACAGCAACAGTGGTCTGGCCAAGCTCCTTATGTTACGATTGCTTAGGACAAGAAAGGATAGCTTTAACTTTTGTGCCGTACGCTGCTAATCGGTGGACCTCTGCGCTCTAGCGTGCTCTAATATATTCTGCTTGTCTCTGCGGAGGCCTGCAATTGTGGTCGTGGCACGTTTGCTTCAGATATCCTACGTTCGGCTTTGTCAGATTCGGATGGGTTTGATTAGGATGGCTTTTACTTTTGTGCTAT
>NW_016973469.1:0-879 GCF_001483705.2 Eufriesea mexicana
TATGTACAACTGTTCCGTGGACTTCTGCGCTATACGGGGCTCTAATACGCCCTGCGTGGCTCTCGATAGGCCAGCAAGAGTGGTCTCGTCACGATAGGTTTATTTATTCTACATTTGGATAGGTTAGGTTAGCTATGGTTAGGTTTGGGTGTGTTCGACTTTTCTGCTTTGCACTGCGATTCTATGGGGTTCTGCGCTCTACTCTCCTCTATTATGCGCTGTTTGACTATTTGGAGACCAGCAGCACTGATCGCGGCACGTTTGAATGAGTTAGATTACGTTTGGTGAAGTTAGGCTGCCTTGGGTTAGGTTACGGTAGCTTTGACTTTTGTGCTTAACACGGCTACCTTATTGACTCCTGGGCTCTACTTTGCTCTATCATATTCTGCTTGTCCCTGGGGACGCCAACAATAGTGGTCGCAGCACGTTAGGTTGTGTGATGCCACTTTTGGTTAGGTTAGGTTAGGTTAGGTAAAGTTTAGTTAGGTTGCCCTAGATTTTTGTGCTAGACACTGCTCCTCGTCGTATCTCTACACTCTACGTTGCTCTACTATACTCTGCTCGACTCTGGGGATGAGAGAAACAGTGGTCGTGGCACGTCAGGTAGAGTTAGGTTGCTTTCGGTTCTGTTTGGTTTGTTTGGGTTAGGATAGGATATCTTCGACTTTTCCGCTGTACACTGAACATGTCCTGATTTGATCTGGGGTGGACCCTAATAGTAGTCTCGGGACGTTAGTTTGAGTTGCGTTTTGTTCCGTTAGGACAGGTTAGGAACAGAGGTTAGGAACGTTTGGTCAGGATTTCTTCGACTTTTGCGTTATACACTGCTACCCGGTGGATTTCTGCACTCTACATTCCTCTACTATACTCTGCTCGACT
>NW_016973470.1:0-651 GCF_001483705.2 Eufriesea mexicana
AATTCAATTTTCGAACATATTCGACTAATATCGTAGTGAGCTACCTTTCTGGCATAAATGAGGTGGAAAGATTCTATTGGCGTGCTTTATCATTTGCAGTGCTATAGAATACACCTGGAAAATTCAATTTTATTGACATTTTCAACTCGTATCGTGGTGAGCTAACTGTATTTCGTAAGTAACGAGGAAAGATACTTTTGGCGTGCTATAGTCGTTGCAATGATATAGACTGTGGCAGGAGAATACAGTTTTATTGACATTTTCGACTAATATCGTGGCGAGCTAACTTCCTTGCGTAAGTAAAGAGGATAGATGCTTTTTGATTGCTATTGCCATTGCAATGATATAGAATGTGGCTGGAAAATACAATTTTGTTGACATTTTCGACTACTATCGTGGTGCGCTAACTCTCTTACATAAATAAGGCGGAATGTTACACTTGGCGTGCTATAGGACTTCGCAATGCTATAGAAGCAGGCTTGAAAGTTCAATTATATTGTCGGTTTCGACTAATATCGGGGGGAGCTATCTTTATTGCGTAATTAAGGATAGTAGATTCTATTGGCGTGCTATAGCCTTTGCATTGCTATAGTATCTGGCTGGGAAATTCAATTTTATTGACATTTACGACTAATATCGCGGTAATCAAAC
>NW_016973471.1:0-506 GCF_001483705.2 Eufriesea mexicana
TATACATCTATACGTACACTCATACTTACATCCATACTAACATCCATACATACATCCCTGCATACATCCATACATTCATCCATACAGACATCAATACATACATCCATACATACATCCTTTCTTCTGTCCATCCACGCATCCGCTCATCCACCCAAACATCCATACATCCATGCATCCGTTCAACCATACTGTCGTACATCCATACATCGATACACACATACATCCATCCACCCATTCATCCACCCATCCATACATACATCCGTCCATCCATACCTATGTCCATCCGTACATCCATCTATCGATACTGCAATCCATCCATACGTCCATCCAACCATACAACCACCCATCCATACATCGATCGTTCCATACATCCATAGATCCATACATCGATCAAACAATCCATCCATACTTCAATCCGCCAATCCATCCATCCATCCATGCACCCATACACACATCAATACACAGATCCATACATACACGCATACATTCATCCATACATACATCCA
>NW_016973472.1:0-247 GCF_001483705.2 Eufriesea mexicana
CACCGAATAATAGAGTATAGCACGAAAGACGAAGCCATCCTAACCGAACTTTTCCTAACCTAACCTAACCAAACGTAACTTAACTCAACGTAACATACCTGGACCACTATTGCTCGCTTCCACAGAGTCGACCAGATTATTGAAGAGCAATGTAGGGCGCAGAAATCTTCCGAACATATGTGTATAGCACGAAAGTCAAAGATAACCAGCCGAGCTTAACATAACCTAACCTAACCAAACATAACAC
>NW_016973472.1:331-682 GCF_001483705.2 Eufriesea mexicana
AGCCGCATTGCTGTGTATACCACAAAAGTCAAAGCTATCCTTTCCCAGCACAACCAATCGTAATATTACCAAACGTAACCTAACTCAAAGTAACGACCAGCGACCACAATTTCTTGCCTCCGCGACGCCAAGCAGAACATACGAGAGCATAGTAGAAGGCAGAATTCCACCGAATAACAGTGTACAGCACAAAAGTCGAAGTGATGCTCACCTGACAAGACCTAACGCAACCGAACCAAACGTAGCATAACTCAACATAACCTGTCGCGTGCACTACCTCCGGCCACAACTGTGCCAAGTGGAATATAGTAGAGCGCAATATATAACAGAAACAAACCGTATAGCTATGTA
>NW_016973473.1:0-537 GCF_001483705.2 Eufriesea mexicana
GCATTGCGACGGCTGTAGCACGGGAATTGAAACGTTCCTCCTTGTATATGCGAGAAAGTTAGCTCACCACGATGTTAGTCGAAAATGTCGGTAAATTTGAAGTTTCCAAACACATTCTATATCAAAGCAATGGCTATAGCACCCCAACTGTATCCTTCCTTCTTATTTATGCAAGAGAGTTAGCACACCACAATATTATTCGGATATGTCAATAAAATTGAATTTTCCAGCTGGATGCTATAGCAATGCAATGGCTATAGCACGCCAGTAGAATCTACCCTCCTTATTTATGCAATAAAGTAAGCTCACCACGATATTAGTCGAAAATGTCAGTAAAATTGAATGTTCTAGGAAGATTCTATAGTGTTGCAATGGTAATAGCACGCCAATAGAATCTACCCTCCTTATTTATGCAATAAAGTAAGCTCACCGCGAGATTGGCCGAAAATGTTAATAAAATTTTATTTTCCAGGGGGATTCTATAGCATGCAACGCCTATAGCACGCCAATAGAATCGTTCCTCATTAGTTATGCAAG
>NW_016973474.1:0-267 GCF_001483705.2 Eufriesea mexicana
ATAGCTATCTAAGCTTAATAATTCTCCAAAGTTATAAAAAGTAAATTAGTTATTTAATTAGTTGTTAATAGCCGCTATAAGGACAAATTGAAATATGTAAATGAAATATCAGTGCCAACATTACAGACATAACATTCATTGGTAATTTTCAAACGTAACTATATCCAACTCTTTTGTCGCATTTAGAATTGTTTCATTCTTCATTTTACTTATTAATAAATTCGGTTTTGTCTTGATCACAGTATTCAATCAATCCATCGTAAAAAA
>NW_016973475.1:0-1312 GCF_001483705.2 Eufriesea mexicana
TTTTGTGCTTGCCTCTGGGTAGGCCAGCAATAGTTGTCTCGGCACGATATGTTGAGTCCCGTTTCGTTCGATTATGTTGGGTTAGGCTATGTTTGTTCAGGACGGCTTTAACTTTTGTGCCGCACACCGCTATTGGGTGGATTTCTGCGCTCTACTACGCTCTAGTATGTCCAGCTTGCATCTGGGGAGGGCAGCAATAGCAGTCTCGGCGCGTTAGGTTGAGTTAAGCTATGTTTGGCTACGTTCTGTTTGTTTGTGTTAGGTTTGGGTAGCTTTGACTTCTCTGATATACACTGCAATTATATGGATTTCTGCGTTCTGCTCTCCACTATCGTGTTCTGCTCGATTCAGTGGAGGCCGGCAGTAGTGGTTTCGGCGCGTTAGGTTGAGTTATGTTAGGTCTAGTTATGTTATGATTTGTTAAGTGACGAGAGGGTAGCTTTGACATTAACGCTATAGTCTGCTATCAGGAGGATCTCTGCGCCCTACAGTGCTCTAACCTGTTCAGTTTGGCATTAGGAGGGCTAGCAGTAGTGCTCTCGGCACGTTATGCTGATTCACGTTACGTTCAGTTAGATTGGGTTAGGCTAAGTTTGGTCAGCGTAGCTTTAACTTTCGTTCTGTGCACTGCTATACGGTGGATTCCTGCGGTCCACTATACTCTAGTAACTCCTGCTTGGCTCTGGGGAAGGCGGCAATAGCCGTCTCGGCACGTTGGCTTCAGTTGGGCTATGTTGGTTTATGGTGCATTGGTTTGGGTTAGGTTTGGGTAGCTTTGACTTCTATATTGCAATTATATGGATTTCTGCGTTCTGCCCCCACTAATGCGTTCTGCTTGGCTCAGTGGAGGCCAGCAATAGTTGTCGCGGTACGTTGGGTTGAGTTGTGTTACTTTCGGTTATGTAACGTTCGGATATGCTAGGAGAGGGTAGCTTTGAGTTTAGTGCTATGGTCTGCTATTAGGTAGGTGTCTGCGACATAGAGTGTCCTAATATTTTGTGCTTGCCTCTGGCAAGGCCGGCAATGCTGGTCTCGGCGCGTTTATGGTTCAAGTTACGTTCGGCTATGTTGGGTTAGGCAAAGGTTGGTCAGTGTTTATTTCACTTTTTTGTTGTACACTGCTTTACGGTGAATTTCTGCGCTCCGCTGGGCTGTAGTATTACCTGCCTGGCTCTGAGGAGGGCAGCAGCAGCGGTCTTGGTACGTTAGGTTGAGCTAGGCTACGTGTGCTTTTGATACGATTGGTTAGGTTAGGGGAGAATAGCTTTGACTTTAGTGCTATAGCCTGCTGTTAGGTGGATTTCTGCGGCAT
>NW_016973476.1:0-510 GCF_001483705.2 Eufriesea mexicana
ATCCTCTGAATCTAAGATTATTCTTCTGTTTATATTCATGGGCTTTATTTCTGTGTGAATTTGTTTACAATTAAATAAAATAAATATTTTCAATTGTCATACAATAATATTGATTTACCATTTGTTCCTACCTATATCACTATCTGATGTTAATATGAAGTTATCCATTTTAGGAAAAAAATAGAATAAGTTAACCTAAACTAGTAACTCTTGACACGTAATATAAAACAAATGTAAAATAACATGCTACTGATCGGCAACTATCTGCTAAGCCATCTACCTCTGTTAATTGGACTTACACCACTTTCATAATCGATAATTATGCAATTTCATTTACCGACCAATTTTAAATTGTACAAAACATAGAAATTTTTTAAGAAATTAAACACAGACTAGTTATACATAAAAAATTTACATTAAATTAAGCATGAATTACGTGATATTTCATTTTTTTCAAAAATGGACTTACACCACTTTCAAAATAAACGGTCCACATATCGGCCGGTATGT
>NW_016973477.1:0-520 GCF_001483705.2 Eufriesea mexicana
AGTGCAATAGTGCCCTCGATACGTCAGGTTGAGAACGGCTACGTATATTTGTGTCACGTTTGGATGGGTTAGGATAGGGTGGCTTCGACCTTTGTGCTATACACTGCTATCCTAAGGATTGCTGCTGTCTACTCTCCTCTAGCATGTTCTGCATGACTCTGTGGAAAGCACCGATATACCACCCGTCGCTACAGGATGAGTTAGGCTTCGTTCTGTTACGTTACATTTGGTTGGGTTAGGACAAGATACCTTTGACTTTTGCGCTATACACTGCTCTTCCGTGGTTTTCTGTGCTCTACAATGAACTAATATGCTCTGTCCGGCTCTGGGCAGGCCAGCAATACCGGCCTCGGCACGTTAGGTTTATTCAATTTACGATTTGTTAGGTTAGGTTATGTTAGGTTTTGGTAGGGTAGCTTAGACTTTCGTATTATACACTCTTATTCGTTGTACATCAGCACACTACTGTGCTCTACTATATTCTGCTTGTCCATTGCGAGCCCGGCAGTAGTTTTCGTGG
>NW_016973478.1:0-495 GCF_001483705.2 Eufriesea mexicana
GGCCTCCCAGGGCCAAGCAGAATGTAGTAGAGCACGGTGGAGCGCAGAAATCCATTGCATTGCGGCGTATAGCACAAAAGTAGAAGATACCCTAACATAACCTGACATAACCCATCCTAACCGGACATAGCGTATCCCGTCATAAAGTGCCGAAACCACAACTGCTGGCTACCCCAGATCGAAACAGAACATTCTAGCGCACAGTAGAGCGGAGCAATGCTCCTAATAGCTGTGTGTGTCAAAGAAGTCAAAGATATACTATCCTAATATATGATAGGGGTGCCAGCAGTCTTAGTTAGGTTACGCTTTGCTATGCAACGAATGATTCCGTTTGGGTAGGTTGGCATGGAGTTTTGCGCTATGCACTACTATTCGATGGACTTCTGCTCTCTACCCTGCTCTAGTGTATTCTGCTTGGCTCTGTGCATGGCAGCAATAGTGGTACCAGTACATTAGGATGCCTTAAGTTGCGTACGGTTACGCTACCTTAGTTAA
>NW_016973479.1:0-206 GCF_001483705.2 Eufriesea mexicana
TATTTATGCAAAAAAGATTGCTCGCCACGATATTATTCGAAACTGTCAATAAAATTGAAATTTGCAGCCAGATTCTATAGCTCTGCTATATCTATAGCACGCCAATACAATCTTTCCTCCTTATTTGAGCAAGAAAGCTAGCTCACCAAGATATTAGTCGAAAATGACAATAAATTTGAATTTTCCAACCACATTCAATATCATTG
>NW_016973479.1:288-515 GCF_001483705.2 Eufriesea mexicana
AATTTGAATTTTCCAACCACATTCAATATCATTGCAATAGCTATAGCACGCCAGTAGAATCTTCCCTCCTTATTTATGCAAGAAAGTTAGCACACCACCATATTATTCGACAATGTCAATAAAATTGAATTTTACTATCAGATACGATAGAAATGCAATGGCTGTAGCACGCCAATAGAATCAACCCTCCTTATTTTAGCAACAAAGGATAGCTCACCACGTTGTTA
>NW_016973480.1:0-340 GCF_001483705.2 Eufriesea mexicana
AAACTTGACCTGACCTTGCCTGACCTGGCCCGATCTGAACTGATCTGAACTGGCATAATCTCAATGACCTGACCTGACTTGACCTGAGCAGACCTGACCTGACCTGACTTGACCAGACCCTTCCTTGCCTGGCGTGACCGAACCTGACTTGACCTGACTTGACATGTTCTGATCTGAAGTGAACTGACCTGATCTGACCTGACCTGAGTCAGACATGTTCTGTCCTGGCCTGACCTTACCGGACCTGACCTGACCTGACCTGACGTGACCGGAATGATCTGACCTGTCCTGACCTGACCTGACCTGGCCTGACCTGAACTGACCTGAACTGACCTTACCT
>NW_016973481.1:0-1543 GCF_001483705.2 Eufriesea mexicana
ATATTTTTAGAAGTGCGAGTGGAAGATCTAGAATGCGTGGTGTTGTGCAGTTGCTATGCATTATTTTTCTCTAATATTTGTTATTATAGTTTCGATTATGAGTAACCATTATAAGTTATGAATTTTCTTATCTACGTTGTTTTGTCGTAGTCGATATTCTGGAATAAAATGAGGCATAAACGGTTTTAAACATCGCGGTTTGATTCTGTACAATTCTAGATAATTTATTATTTTCATCGAATAATTTGTCTATGTTTTTGTTAATAAGTGTGAGATCCTCATCGCCTAGAGTTCCGAAAGGAGCTTCTGATGCGGATCCTATAATGTTAAGGATACCTCGTTTTACTCGGTGATGTAATACGGCTGAGAGTTGATTATGATTTCGGTAAATATGCAGTTTAGCGGCTTTGTCTTAAACGTGTCTTTTTTTCCGGTTTTTTGACAAAAAACATAAAATTGTTAAAAACTGCGGAATGAGTGAGTCGATCTCTACGATTTTTGAACATGTTGTAGAGGACGAGATTCTGATCAATAATTGCCGCTTGGCTATAATTTTCGAGATATTTGCAAAAATTGTTCACACTATCGCATTGACTACGCCTGTACGTGTACCGTGGGCGTGTCGCATCGGTTTCAAAGGATCGCTTATCGTTTCCTTCTACAAACAAACTTCGGCGAGCGATAGAAACAGGACTGGCAGGCGAGCGTATATAATGGGTGGAAAAAAAGATTAAATTTAATTAATTTCAATAATATGTCAATCTAGATTTTTTTACATGTTAACTATGCTGGTGTGGTACGACAACATAGTGCGACATAACTATAATCCATTTCTTAATTTACTGATTAACAATAAGATAGATTTGGCTTAATCAAGTAATTGGGGTAGGTTTGGATCAAATTTATATCCTGGCCGCCGTCAGGTGGTCGGCCATATAAGCAGAAATCCAAAAATTGAATCTATTTTTTTTAAGTCTTTAGTTCCACTCGAACAGTAGTCTGCGAAAGACGTGTTTCGGATTGCTCCCGAAGTAAACAATACAAGTGTCGGTATGTAGGGTTCCGTCGTGGCAGTTGGCATAGACGATCGTGTCCATGTCGCTTCGCGGTTGAAGTGTCCTGAGAGCGAAGACTTCGGTTCTCGGGCGCGAGTGGGTAACCAAAGTGAAGGTGTGGTGCTTGTGTGCCAGTGGCCGGGGACTTGTTCCCCGTGGTGGTCTGTGCTGTGCGGAAGCTGTGAATTGGTGAAAGTGAAAGTGCTTCATCGAGAGGACGCCTTGGAAGGCGCTGGAGCGTCGGTTGCCGGGGGCCGATGCCGATTGACTGCCAAACTGCCGAACGTCGGTCTGGGATTGGCTGCTGAGCAGCTAAAATAAGACTTCAGTTGCTGTGCAGATTCCGGATTGGCTGTCCGGGAGGCGCGCGCGAGTAGCGGGTGCCTGCGCACCGCGCGACTGCACTGGTTTAATTGACGTCAGAAAGGGAACGCTGGCAGCGGGAGGCAGGGGCTCGCAACCCGTCCAGTGGTTGACAACGCGGGGAC
>NW_016973482.1:0-923 GCF_001483705.2 Eufriesea mexicana
GGTGTAGGGCGGTTAGGTGGAGTTACGTTACATTCGGATATGTTCGGTTTGTTTTGGGTGGGTCAGGTTATATTCGACATCTGTTCTGTACACTGTAATGCGGTGGATTTCTGCGCTCCTCTATGCTCCCCTATGCTCTGCTTGGCTCTGAGCAGGCCGGCAACACCGTTTTCGGCATGTTAGGTTGAGTTAGACTACGTTTGGGTGGACAAGGTTGGGTCATGTTTGGTTATGATGGCTTCTACTCTTGTACCATACACTACTGTTCGTTGTATTATTGCTCTCTGCTGTGATATAGAATATTCTACCTGTATCTGGGGAATCCAGCAATAGCGGTCTCCGCATGTTAAGTTAAGTTAGACTGCGTTCGGATACATAATGTTTGGTCAGGATAGGAAATGGTAGCTGCGACTTTTGTGCTGAACGCCGCTATTCGGCGTATTTCTTCGATCTACATTGCTCTACCCTTCTCTCCTTGGTCCTGGGGAGGACTGCAGTAGCGCTCCCGGCACGATAGTGTGATTTAGGTTGAGTTCGGTTCGGTTATGGTTGTTTGGGTTAGGTTCGGATAGTTTTGACTTTCTTTTGCAAAGACTGTTATTTGGTGGATTTTTGCGCTCTACTCTGCTCTACTATAGTCTTCTCGACAATGGGGATGCCTGCAATAGTGGTCGCTGCAAGTTAGGTTGCGTCAGGTTACGTTTGGTTGTGTTATGATTGGTTAGGTTAGGAGAGGATAACTATGACTTTTGCGCTGTACACTGCCATTCGTCGGATATTTGCACTCTACTGTGCTCTAGTATGTGCATGTTGTCTCAGAGATAGAGAACGATAGTGGCGTCGGCACGTTACGTTGAGTAAGACTACGTTCGGTTGGGTCAGGCTAGGCCAGGTTAGGTTAGTGTGTCTTCGACCGTTGTGCT
>NW_016973483.1:0-345 GCF_001483705.2 Eufriesea mexicana
CAACCGTACTATGCATTGGCTATTATAGAATTGCTTCAGAATTTTCATCACCGGTGAACAATGAACCGGTGGTGCAACTGCTAAGGAACCGTGATGATGGCTGCACTCAGTACTGCGTTAGCAATTGCTTATACCTTGAGAGAAACTGGATCTCTCATTTCTCATTCTAGAATTGTTGTACAATATAAATATTCAGTAAACAGGTTAACCCAACAGCAAGAGTGCTATGCTAATGGATCTAGTATGAACCGTACTCACAATAGCAAATATATCCAGCCATAGACGTAATATACATTGGTTACTCTAAACATGCTTTGGAATTTACATCAGCAGTGAACAAATTAA
>NW_016973484.1:0-619 GCF_001483705.2 Eufriesea mexicana
AGGTTACATATGTTTGGGCTAGGTTCGCATGTATTTGACTTTGGTGCTTTACACTGCAATGCGGCGGACTTCTGCACTCTACTGTGCTGTGCTATATCCTGGCTGGCTCCGCGGAAGTCAGTATTAGTGGTCTATGAACGTTAGGTCGGGCTAGGTTACGTTTGCTTGTGCTATGCTTGATTGGGTTAGCACTATTGTGCTGTACGCTGCTATTCGTTGGATTTCTGCGCTCTGCTGTGCACTAATATGCTCTGCTTTACTCTGGGCAGCCCAGTCATAATAGTCTCGGCAGGTTAGGTTTAGTTAGCCAACGTTTTGTTATGTTAGGTTATGTCAGGTTAGGTTAGGTCATATTTGGCTTTTGTGGCATACGCTGCCATTTGGCGATTCTCTGCTCTCTACTGTGCTCTGGAACACTCTGCTTGGCTGTGGGGATTCCATCAATAGGGTTCTCGGCACGTTCGGTTAATTTATGATAAGCTTGAATATATTATGTTTGGATAGGTTGGTACAGGGTAGCTATGACTTTCGTGAGATACACTGCAATCCGGTGGATTTCTGCGGCCTATTGTGCTCTACTATACTCTGCTCGGCTCAGGGGAGGCCAGAAACAGTGGTC
>NW_016973485.1:0-515 GCF_001483705.2 Eufriesea mexicana
ACTCCCGAAGGATCTTCCCTACTTATTTATGCTAGAAAGTTAACTCACCACGATATTAGACGAGAATGACAATGAAATTGAAATTTCCCTCCTGATTGTACAGCATTGCAATGGCTATAGCACGCCAAAGGTACCTTTCCTCCATACTTATGCCAGGAAGCTAGCTCACCACGATATTACGCCAAAATGTCAATAAAATTGAACATTCCAGCCAGATTCTCTGGCATTGCAATGCCAATTGCACGCCTATAGAATCTTTCTTCCTTGTTTATGCATGAATGCTAGCTCTCCCCGATATTAGTCGAAAATGTCAATAAAATTGAACATTCCAGCCAGATTCTATAGCATTCCAATGGTTATAGCTTGCAAATATAATCTTTCCTCCCTGTTTATGGAAGAAGGTTAGCTCACCACGATATTACGCCAAAATGTCAATAAAATTGATTTTTCCAGCCAGATTCTTTGGCATTGCAATGCCAATTGCACGCCTATAGAATCTTTCTTCCTTGTTTATG
>NW_016973486.1:0-689 GCF_001483705.2 Eufriesea mexicana
AGCTCAAAAGTCCAAGCTAGCCCCTCCTAACTTGACCAATCCTAACGTAGCCGAACGTTATATTACTGAAATTAACGTGAAGCGACCACCATTTCTTGCCTCGCCGCAGCCAAGCGAAGCATGCTTTAGGAGAGTAGAGAGCAGTAATGCGTATTGTCGCAGTGTAGGGCAGGAGAGTCAAAGCTATCCATGCTTAACCATGGCCAACCTAACCTAACCAAACGTAGCCTGACTAAAGATACGGGCCGCGACTACTATTGCTAGACGCCCCATGCCCAAGCAGAATGCAGTAGCGCACAGTGGAGTGCAGAAGCCCACAGGAAAACAGTGTATACCACAAAAGTCAAAGCTAAAAAAGCTACACTGACCTAACACAAACAAACATAACCTAACGAAACGTAGCCTAACTCAACATAACGTGACGTGACAACTCGAGCCGAGTTTTGTAGAGCAATACAGGGTGCAGAAATACGCCGAATAGCAGTGTATGGCACAAACTTCACTGCTACATTTTCCCAACCTGTCCGAACACAATATAACCGAAAGCTACCTAACATAAACTTACGTGCCGAGACCACTATTGCTGTAAACCCCACAGCTAAGCAGCATATACTAGGGCACAGTATATCTCATGGTGTTGCCAAATAGCAGCGAACAGCGGAAAAGTCAAATATATCACAACATAACGC
>NW_016973488.1:0-539 GCF_001483705.2 Eufriesea mexicana
TACATACATACATACATCCATACATTCATACATACAAACATCCATACATGCATCCATCTAAACTCCCAGCCATTCAAACATCTGTACATACTCGCATCCATACATCCATAATTATTAGCATCCGTACTGCCATCCATCGATACCTCCATCAATCCACACATTCTTGCATATATACATCCATATATCCACACATCCGTGCATCCGTCAATCCATACCTCATTCCACTCACACATCCGTCCATCCAAACATCCACCCGTCCATACATCCACGCACCCATTCATCTATCACCCAAACATCCAGCCATCCATATATCCATCCATCTATACATAAACCCATCCTTAAATACATCCATCCAAACATCCACTCATCCATCCATACATCCATTCATTCACTCATACATCCATAAATGCATACATCCATACATCCATACATCCATACATCCAAACATCCGTACATCCGTACATACATCTACCCGAACATCCATACATCCATACATATATACATCCATACATCTATACATCCGTATCATCCGAACATCC
>NW_016973489.1:0-791 GCF_001483705.2 Eufriesea mexicana
AAGTTATAACAGACTATAGATTTTCAGTAGACATATTCTCTGGCAAGGAAATGGCTGTACTTGTCATTGTATTGAAGGCGTTGGGCGACCTATTCACCAAGCTACAACGGACTATAGATTTTGAAAAGACCAATTCTCTGGCAAGTAGATGGCGGTACTTGCCATTGGATTGAAGGCGTTAGGCGTTTTATACACAAGGCTATAACAGGTTATAGATTTCGAATAGACCTATTCCCAGGCAAGAAGGTTGCAGTACTTGAGATTGGATTGAAGGCATTAGGCGATCTATTCACCAAGCTATAACAGATAATAGATTTTGTATAAACTTATTCCCTGGCAAGTATCTGGCTGTACTTGCCATTGGATTGCAGGCGATAGGTGACCTAATCACCAAGCCATGGCAGCTTATAGGTTTTGAATGTACTCATTCTCTTGCGAGTAGATGGCTCTACTTGCCATTGGATTGAAGGCGTTAGGCGATCTATTCACCATGCTGTAACAGGCTATAGATTTTGAATAGACCTATTCTCTGGCAAGTAGATGGATGTACTTGCCATTGGATTGAAGGCGTTAGGCGATCTATTCACCAAGCTATAACAGATTATAGATTTTGAATAGACCTATTCTTTGGCAATTAGATGGCTCTACTTGCCACTCGATTGGATGCGATAGGCGATCTATTCACCATGCTATAACAGATTATAGATTTTGAATATACATATTCCCTGGCAAGTACATGGCTGTACCTTCCATTGGATTGCAGGAGATAGGCGAACTAATCACCAAGCTAT
>NW_016973490.1:0-292 GCF_001483705.2 Eufriesea mexicana
CAAGTTAGCTCACCAAGATATTAGTCGAAAATGTCAGAAAAATTTAATTTTCCAGACAGATTCTAGAGCATTTCAATGGCTCTATAACGCCAATAGAATATATCGTCCTTATTTAAGCAAGAAAGTTATGTCTCCAAGGTATATGACGAAAATGTCAATATAATTTAATTTTCCAGCCGTATTGGGTGGCATTGCAATGGCTACAGCACGCCAATAGAATCTTTCCCCATTATTAATGCAGGAAAGTTAGTTCACCACGATATTAGTCCGAAATATCCATGAAAACGTGTTT
>NW_016973490.1:934-2200 GCF_001483705.2 Eufriesea mexicana
CCGTATTGGGTGGCATTGCAATGGCTACAGCACGCCAATAGAATCTTTCCCCATTATTAATGCAGGAAAGTTAGTTCACCACGATATTAGTCCGAAATATCCATGAAAACGTGTTTTCCAGCCAGATTCTAAACCTTTGCTATGGCTGTAGCACACAAATAGTATGTTTCGTCCATATCTATACAAGAAGGTTAGCTGACCACGATGTAAGTAGAAAATGTCAATAAAATTGAATTTTCCAGCCAGATTCTATAGCATTGCAATAGTTACAACACGCCAGACGAATCTTTCCTCCTTATATACCGAAGAAAGCTTAGTCACCAGGATATTAGTCGAAAATGTCAGTAGAAATGTATTTTCCATCCAGATTCTATGGCATTGCATTGGCTATAGCACGCCACTAGTATCTTTCCTCCTTATTTAAGCAATAAGTTAGCTCACCAAGATATTAGTCGAAAATGTCAGAAAAATTTAATTTTCCAGACAGATTCAGTAGCATTTCAATGCCTATATAACGCCAATAGTATCTACCGTCCTTATTTAAGCATGAAAGTTATGTCTCCAATGTATATGCCGAAAATGTCAATATAATTGAATTTTCCAGCCGTATTGTGTGGCATTGCAATTGCTACAGCACGCCAATAGAATCTTTCCCCATTATTAATGCAGGAAAGTTTGTTCACCTCGATAATAGTCCGAAATATCCATAAAAACGTGATTTCCAGCCAGATTCTATACCTTTGCTATGGCTGTAGCACGCAAATAGAATGGTTCCTCCATATTTAAACCATATTTATACAAGAAGGATAGCTGACCATGATGTTAGTACAAAATGACAATAAAATTGAATTTTCCAGCCAGATTCTATAGCATTGCTATAGTTACAACACGCCAGAAGAATCTTTCCTCCCTATATACCCAAGAAAGGTATGTCACCATGATATCAGTCGAAAATGTCAGTAGAAATGTATATTCCATACAGATTCTATGGCATTGCATTGGCTATAGCACGCCACGAGTATATTTCCCCCTTTTTTATGGACGAAAGTTAGCCCACAACGATATTAGTTGAAAACGACAATGATATTGAATTTTGCAGCCAGATTCTACTGCATTTCTATGTCTATATCACGCCCATAGTAGCTATCGTCCTTATTTATGCGAGGATGTTAGGTCACCACGATATTAGTCGAAAACGTCAACAAAATTCAATTTTCCAGTCGGATTCTATAGGTTTGCAATGACTTCAGTACGCCAGAAGAATCT
>NW_016973491.1:0-338 GCF_001483705.2 Eufriesea mexicana
GCCAGATCATGTCTTGTCAGGTCAGGTCAGTTCAGGTCAGTTCACTTCAGATCAGATCATGTCCGGTCAGGTCAGGTCAGTTTAGGTCATCTCACTTCAGATCAGATCATGTCATGTCAGGTCACCTCAGGTGAGGTCAGGCCAGGCAAGGTCGGGGCTGGTCAGGTCAGGTCAGGTCAGGTCAGGTCAAGTAAGGTCAGGTCAGGTCAGGTCAGTCAGGACAGGTCAGGCCAGGAAAGGCCGGTTAAAGCCGGTTCAAGTCAGGTCAGGTCAGGTCAGATCAGTCAGGTCAGGTCACGCCAGGTCTGGTCAGGCCAGGTCAGGTCCGGTAAGGTCAG
>NW_016973492.1:0-1430 GCF_001483705.2 Eufriesea mexicana
GAGCCTAGACCGCTATTTCCTGTCTACCCAGAACCTAGCAGAACTTGTTAGAGCACAGTATAGTGCAGGAAGCCACCGAATGGCAATGAATAGCACAAAAGTCGAAGCAATCATAGTCAAACGTAGTCTAACCTAACCAAGCCAAACGCAACATAACAAATACTAACGTGCCACGACCGTTATTGCTGGTTTCCCCAGCGCCAATCGTGGCATATTAGAGCAGAGTAGAGCGCAGGAATACACCGAATAGCTTTGTACACGTCACAAGCTAAAGGTACCTTCTCGGAATCTAACCCAACGTAACGATACCAAACGTAACCAAACTAAACCTAACGTGCCGCAACCACTACTACTGGCCTGCCCAGAGCCAAGCAGGACATATTAGCGAATAGTAGGTCGCGAAAGTCCATAGAATCGCAGTGTGCGGCAGAGAAGTCTCAGGTATCCAAACCTAAGCCAAAGCTATCCTTACCTACCCTAACGTGGGCAAACGAAACGTAAATTGCCGCGACCACTATTGTTGGCCTCCCCAGGCTCTAGCAGATTAGAGTAGAGGACAGCGCAGGGCAGGAATCCACCGAACATCTGTGCAAAGCGCGAAAGTCAAAGCTACCCCAATGAAACATTACCTAACCTATCCTAACCAAGCTTTACCTAACTAAAACTGACTTCTCACGGGCACTATTGCTCCCATCCCGGAAGTCGCTCGAAGTATAGTAGAGCAATGTAGATC
This sequence comes from Eufriesea mexicana, assembly GCF_001483705.2. Lineage (NCBI taxonomy): Eukaryota > Metazoa > Arthropoda > Insecta > Hymenoptera > Apidae > Eufriesea > Eufriesea mexicana. The sequence goes on from NW_016973492.1 coordinate 734, forward strand.
GCAATGCACCAAATAGTAGTGCGAAGCACAAAGGTCGAAGCTACCTTAACCAAACTTTACCTAACCTGACCAAACCAATCGTAACCCAGCTAAACCTAACGTGTCGCCACCACTATTGCTGACCTGCTCAGAGCCAGGCAGTACATATAGTGGAGAGTGGCGAAAAGAAATAAATAGAGTCGCAGTGCGCAGCACAAAAGTCGAAGGAATCCTAACATAACCTGACCTAACCTGACCTAACCAAACGTAGCGTAACTCAGCAGAGCGTGTTGCAACCACTGCTGCCGGACTGCACAGAGCCAAGGAGAATGTGGTAGAGCGCAGTAGGTCACAGAAATACACCGAATAACAGTGCATGGCACGAAAATCAATGATGTCCAAATCAAACTAAACGTAACCTAACGTAACACAACGTAACCTAACTCAAACTGATGCTCGGCGACCGCAATTGCCCTCACCTCCGGCGTCGAGCGGGGTATAGTTGAGCATTGCAGGGCTCAGAAATCCGCCGGATAGCGGTGTATGTTGCAAAATTCGAGGATACCCTAATCAAGCTTGACGCAACCAAACTTAACCGAACGTAGCATAAATGAACATAACGTGCCGCGAACACTGCTCCTGGCCTTCCCAGAGGCAAGCAGAATGTTGTAGAGCACAGTAGGGCACCGGAATCCATCGAATAACGGTGTATAGCACG
>NW_016973493.1:0-299 GCF_001483705.2 Eufriesea mexicana
ATACAAGCAGATGCTAGCAGAGCAATGCAGTGCACAGATATCGACCGAAAAGCAGTGTATAGCACAATGGTCAAAGCTATCCATACATACCCGAGACTAACATAACCTAACCAAACGTAGCCTAACACAACCTATCGTGCCGAGACCACTATTGTTGGCCTACCCAGAGCCAGGCAGAGCATTCTAGAGCACCATATATCACAGAAGTTCACCGAATTGCAGTGCACAGCACAATTGTCCATGCAATCACCGCCTATCCTAAGCAAACGTAACATAACCAAATGCAGCCTAAATCAGAC
>NW_016973494.1:0-306 GCF_001483705.2 Eufriesea mexicana
GATATTAGTCAAAAATGTCAATAAAATTGTATTTTACAGGACGATTCTATAGCATTGCAATGTGTATAGCACGCCAGTAGAATCTCTCCACCTAATTTATGCAAGACAGTTAGCTCACCACGATATTAGTCGAAAATGTCAATAAATTGAATCTGCCAGGCACATTCTATATCATTGCAATGGCTTTAGCAGGCCAGTTGAAACTTTCCTCCTCACTTATGCAAGAAAGGCAGCTCACCACAGTATTAGTCGAAACTGTCAAAAAAATTGAACTCTACAGACAGAATCCAGAGCAATGCAATGGCT
>NW_016973495.1:0-1702 GCF_001483705.2 Eufriesea mexicana
CTTCAACCTAACGTGCCGCAACCACAATTTCTGGTCTCCCCAAAGCAAAGCAGGGCATATTAGGGAACAGCAGAGCGGCGATATCCACCAAATAGCCGTGTGTAGCGCAAAAGTCATGGCTACCCTATCCTAACCAAACCAATCGCAACATTGCCAAACGTAACAAATCACTACTTAACGTGCCGCCACCACTACTGCTGGCCATCTCAGAGTCCAGAGGAGCATATTAGAGAGGAGTAAAGAGCGGAAATCCATACAATCGCGGTGTACAGCTGAAAAGTAAAAGCTATCCAGACCTAAGCCGTGCTAACATAACCTAACCAAACGCACCCTACCTCAACCCAACGTGCCGAGACCATTATTACTTACCTCCCCAGAGCCAGCAGGATATACTAGAGCACAATGAACTATGAAATCCACCGCCCAACACTGTATGCCACGTCAGCCAATGCTATCCGTACATAACCCAGACTAGCACAACGTAACTGAACGTAGCGTAACTCGAACTAACGTGCCGAGACCACTATTACTGACTTCACGAGTACCAAGTGGAGTATAGGAGAGCAACGTAGGTCGCTGGAATGTTCGAAATAGCAGTTTACGGGCAAAAGTCACAGCTATCCCAACCAAACCTCTCCAAACCTAGCCTAACCGAACGTTCCATAACTCAACCTAACTGGCCGCGACCTATATTCCAGGCGTACCCAAACATAGGGAGGGTGCATTAGAGCACAATGCAGCGCAGTCGACCATATAATCGCTGTGTATCGCAGAAAAGACAAAGCCATCCGAACCTTACCCATGCTAACATAAACTGATCAAACGTTACCTAGCTCAACATAACATGCCGCGGCCACTATTTCTGGCCGCTCCAGGGCAAAGCAGGGCGTGAGAGAGCACAGTGGAGCGGAGAAATCCGCCGAAAAGCGATATGTAGAACAAAAGTCATAGTACCCTATCATATTCTAACCAATCATGTCACTACCAAAAGTAACCAAACTCAACCAAACGTGCCGCCAACAATATTTCTGGCCTCCGCAGAGGCAAGCAAAACATACTAGAGGAAAGTCGAGCGCAGAAATCCATAGAATCGCAGTGTACAGAGGAAAAGGAAAAGACATCCAAACCTAACACAAACTAACGTAACTAGCCGCGACCACTATTTCCGGCCTCCCCAAGGTCTAGCAGATACGAGTAGTGCACAGTGGAGCGCAGGAATACACCGCACTTCTGTGTATAGCACGAAGAACTAAGCTACCCAACCAAACTTATCCTAACCCAAACTAACCAAACGTAACGTAACTCAAACTATCTTGCCACGACCACAATTGCTCGCATCCCGAGAGTCGAGCAGACAATAGTAGAGAAATGTAGAGCGCAGAAATCCACCTAATATAAGTGAGCCATCCTTACCAAACGTGACCTAATCTTAACTAACCATATGTAACATATCCCAACCTAACGTGCCACGACCACTACTGCTCTCATCGCCAGAGTCGAGTAGAGCATAGCAGAGCAACGAAGTGCGCAGAAATGCAGCGAATACCAGCGTATGGCACAAAAGTCAGGGTCATCCTAACCAAACCAGGTCGAACCCGACCTAACCAAACGTAAATTAACTAAACCTAACGAGCTGAGGCCTCTATTGCTGGCCTCCCATTCGCCAAGCAGAACATATTAGAGGAGAATGGAGAGCAGTGGT
>NW_016973496.1:0-252 GCF_001483705.2 Eufriesea mexicana
CATCCATCCATTCATCCAAACAGATATACATCCATACATCCATACATGCATACATCCATACATTCTTACATCCATACATTCGTACATAAAATACATCCATACATGCATTCATCCATACATCCAGACATCCGTACATCCATACATTCGTACATCCACACATTCGTACATCCATACATTCGTACGTCCATACATACATACATGCATACATCCATGAATCCATACATCCATCCGTCCATCCATACATCCATACAT
>NW_016973497.1:0-1315 GCF_001483705.2 Eufriesea mexicana
TAGATCCATACATCCAACCTCCAATACATACATCCATTCATACATCTATACATAGATCCATACATACAACCGTACATACATCCACACATACACACGTACGTAAATCCGTACGTACATACATATATACAACCATACATACTTCCATGCACCCATCCATACTTCCATACATACATCCATTCATACATACATCCATAAATCGATACATACATCCATATATCTAACCATCGGTACATCCATCCATCCATATATCCATACATACATACATCCATACATACATACATCCATACATATATCCATCCATACATGCATACATGCAACCATTCATAGATGCTACCGTACATCCATCATACATCCTTCTATACATCCATCCATACATACATCCATAGGTACATACATCACATACATCCGTCCACCCATGCATCCATCCACCAATACATCCATACATACATCCGTAGATACTCCCATACTCCCATCGATACTCCCATACATACATCCATTCATACATGCATCCATAAAACCATACATCCATACATCCATATATCCACCCATCCATACTCCCATCCATCCGTACATCCATACATACATACATCCATCCATCCACACATCCGTACTCCCGTCCATTCATCTGTCCGTAAAACCACGCATCCAAACGTCCATCCATCCATACATACATCCATACACCTATTCATGCATCCATTCACACACACATACATCCATCCATAAATACATAATTTCGTACATACATACATCCATACATCCACACATGCATACATCCGTCCACCCATACGTACATCCATCCACACATCCATTCACCCAAACATTCATTCATCCATAAATACACGCATTCGCACATATCCACGCACATCGACACACATCGACACACATATCCACGCATGCATCCATACATACATCCACACCTACATAGATACATACATCCATATATACATCCATACAAACATCCACGCATACGTCCATACATACATTGAAACGAAAGTCCATACATACATCCATGCATACATAAATCTATACATGCATACATCCATACATCCATACATCCATCCATCCGTACATTCATCCATACATCTATACATGTATCCATTCATACATACATACATCCATCCATAAATACATACATGCATACACCCACCCATCCATCCATCCATCCGTTCATCCACACGTACATCCATAAAATCATACATCCGGAGATCCACACATTCGAACAACCATACATCGATACATACATACATCCATCCATCCATACATCCATCCATACATCCATACATACATACTTTACTACATCCATACAAACATCTAT
>NW_016973498.1:0-1042 GCF_001483705.2 Eufriesea mexicana
GGCGTTAGACGATCTATTCACCAAGCTATAACACGTTATAGACTTTGAATAGGCCTATTCTCTGGCAAGTAGGTGGCAGTACCGGCCATTGTATTGATGGCGTTGAGCGATCTATTCACCAAGCTGTAACACATCATAGTTTTTCAATACACCTATTCTCTGGCAAGTAGGTGGCTGTACTTGCCATTGGATTGAAGGCGTTAGGCGATCTAATCACCAAGCTAAGACAGCTTATAGATTTTGAATAGACTCATTCTCTGGCAAGTAGATGGCTGTACTTGATATTCGATTGAATGCGTTATGCGATCTATTCACCAAGCTATAACAGCTTGTAGAATTTGCATAGACCTATTCTCTGGCAAGAAGGTGGCTATATTTGCCATCGGTTGAAGGCGATAGGCGACCTATTCACCAAGCTATAACTGGTTATAGGTTTTGCAAAGACCTATTCTCTGGCAAGTGGATGGCTGTACCTGCCATTGGTTAAAGGCGTTATGCGACCTATTCACCAAGCTATAACAGATTATTGATTTTGAATAGACCTATTCCATGGCATGGAGAAGGCTGTACGTGCCATTGGATTGAAGGAGCTAGGCGATCTATTCACCAAGGTGTAGCAGGGTATAGACTTTGAATAGACCTATTTTCTGGCAATTCGATGCCTGCAATTGCCACCGGATCGAAGGCGTTATGCGATCTATTCACCATGCTACAACATGATATAGATTTTGAATAGACCTATTCTCTGCGAAGTAGATGGCCTTACTTGCCATTGCTTGAAGGCGATAGGCGACCTATTCACCAAGCTATAACGGATTATATATTTTGAATAAACCTATTCTCTGGCAAGTAGATGGCTGTACTTGCATTGGATTGAAGGCGTTAGGCGTTCTATTCAGCAAGCTATAACAGACAATTGGTTTTGAGTGGACCTATCCTCTGGCTAGTGGATGGCTGTGCTTGCCATTGGATTGAAGGCGTTAGGCGATCTAATCACCAAGCTAAGACTGCTTATAGATTTTGAATAGACTTGTTCTCTGGC
>NW_016973498.1:3950-4158 GCF_001483705.2 Eufriesea mexicana
CAAGCTACTACAGATTATAGACTTTGAATAGACCTATTCTCTGGCAAGTAGATGGCTGTACTTGCCATTGGCTTGAAGGCGTTAGTGGATCTAATCGCCAAGCTGTGACAGCTTACAGATTTTGAATAGACTTATTCTCTGGCATGTAGACGCCTGCACTTGCCATTGGATTGAAGGCGGTAAGCGATCTATTCACCATGCAATAACA
>NW_016973499.1:0-256 GCF_001483705.2 Eufriesea mexicana
CTGTAGAATCTGGCTGGAAAATCCAGTTTTATTGACATTTTCGGCTAATATCGCTCTGAGTTAGCTTTCTTGCATAAATACGGAGGAAAGGTTCTATTGGCGTGCTATGGGCATTGCAAAGCTATAGTATCTTCCTGGGAAATTCAATTTTGTGGACATTTTCGACTAATATCGTGGTGAGCCAACTCTAATATATGAATAAGGAGGAAAGATTCAATTGGCGTGCTATAGCCGTCGCAATGCCATAGAATCTGGC
>NW_016973500.1:0-895 GCF_001483705.2 Eufriesea mexicana
TTTCGGTGGATTTTTGCGCTCCACTGTTCCCCAGCATATTCCCCTTCGCTCTGGGAATGTCAGCAATGGTGGTCTTGGCGCGTTATGCTTAGTCTGGCTACGTGTGCTGAGGTTACGTTAGTTTGGCTTAGGTAAGGATTGCTTTGACTTTCGTGGTGTAGACCGTTCTCTGTGGACTTCTGCGCTCTCCTTCGCTGTAGTATATTGTGCAACGCTCTGGGGAGGCAAGTAAGAGCGGTCCCAGAGCGGTCCCGGCGCGTTAGGCTGACTTAAGGTACAATCGGTTGTGTTACGCTTGGCTATATTAGGACAGTGTAGCATCGATTTTTGTGCTATGCACTGCGATTCTATAGACTTCTGCTCCCTACTCTCTTCTAATATGCTCTGCTTGACACTCGGGATGCCGGCAATCCTGCTCTCGGCACGATAGGTTGTGTTATATTGCGTTTCGCTGGATTACGTTTGGATAGGTTAGGATAGGGTAGTTTTGACTTTTGGGCTGTAAACCGCTATTGGGCGGGTTTATGCGCTCTTCATTGCTCTATTAACCTCTGCTCGACTCTGCAGACACCAGCAATAGCGGTCGTGGCACGATAGGTTGTGTTAGCTTACGTTTGGTTAGCATGGAGTAAGCCACGTTTGGCTGCGATGGCTTTGACTTTTGTATTATACACCGCTATTCCGTGGAAATCTGCGCTCTACTGTGCTGTGATATGTTCTGTTTGGTTCTGCGGAGGCCACCAATAGAGGTCTCGGCTCGTTAAGTTAACTTACTCTACGTTCGGTTATGTTAGGTTAGGTCAGGTTATGTCACGATATCTTTGACTTTTGTCCTATACAATGCAATTTGGTGGCTTTCTGTGATCTACTGTACTCCATTATAGTCTGCTTTGGT
>NW_016973501.1:0-703 GCF_001483705.2 Eufriesea mexicana
TTATAATTAAAGCATCACGAGCGAAGACATTCAGTCTATTCCCATATTAGGAAACCTAAGGATCAAATATTCTTGAACTCTAAATTTTGACAGTCACTTTGACGAATACTGAGTACATACTATAGAAAACATCAGTCTAACGACTCACTAGGAGTGAAAATAAAGAAGAACAACGTCAATTGGGAAGCTAGAAAGAAAATGGCCAACGACAGAAGTAGAAGAGGCACGAAGTATAACATTGACACCAGTTAGGATTATAATTAATGCATTACAAGAGAAGTAGACGACGACAGAAATAGAACATTGACACCAGTTAGGATTATAATTAAGGCACCACGAGTTAAGACGTTCAGTCTATTCTCAAATTAGGAAATCCAAGGATCAAAAATTCTTGAACTCTAAATTTTGCCAGTCACTTTGACGAATACTGAGTACATACTATAGAAAACATCAGTCTAACGACTCACTAGGAGTGAAAATAAAGAAGAACAACGTCAATTGGGAAGCTAGAAAGAAAATGGCCAACGACAGAAGTAGAAGAGGCACGAAGTATAACATTGACACCAGTTAGGATTATAATTAAGACACCACGAGAGAAGTAGACGACGACATAAGTATAACACATTGACACCAGTTAGGATTATAATTAAAGCATCACGAGCGAAGACATTCAGTCTATTCCCATATTAGGAAACCTAAGGAT
>NW_016973502.1:0-555 GCF_001483705.2 Eufriesea mexicana
GCTTTACTCTGTAATGCGATGGACATCTGCGCTATACAGTGCTCTAGTATGTTCCACTTGGCGGTGAGGACGCCAGTAATAGCGGTGTCGGCACATTAGGTTGAGATATGATACGTTTGGTTATGCTATGTTATAATTGCTTGGGTTTGGATTACATCGACTTTCCTGCTATACACTGCAATAATTTGGATTTCTGCGTTCTACACGCCTCTAATCTGCTCTGACTGTCTCTCTGGATACCAGCAGTAATGGTCGCGGCACGTTAGGTTTAGCTAGATATCGTTCTATAAGGTTTGGTTTCGTTGATTTGGGTTGGGCTGGGACATGATAGCTTTGACTTTTCTGCTGTATACTGCTATTCGGGGGATTTCTGCGCTCTACTGTGCCTCAATAAGTTCTGCTTGTCTCCGAGGAGGCCAGCAATGGTGGACTCGGCACGATGGGATAGGTTAGCCATCGTTTGGTTAGGTTACGTTCGTTTGGATTAGCTTAGGATAGCTTTGACCTTCGTGTTATATACTGATATTCGGCGGATTTCTGAGCTCTACTCTGCTC
>NW_016973503.1:0-952 GCF_001483705.2 Eufriesea mexicana
CATTGTTCGCGACATGTTATGTTGAGACAAGCTACGTTCCGTAAGGTTAGGTAAGATCAGGTTAGGTTAGTATATCTTCGTCTCTTGTGGTGTACACTGCTATTCGCGCATTTCTGCGCCTTACTGTGTTCTAATGTTCTGTGCATGGATCTGGGGAGGCCAGCAATAGCCGCCTCGGCAAGTTAGGTCGAGTTACGTTAGGTTTGGTTAGGTTAGGTTTGGTCATGGTATGTTAGGATATCTACGTCTCTTGTGCTACACATTGCTATTCGGTCGATCTCTGTGCTCTCCATTGATCTACTGTAGCCCGCTCGACTCTGGGGCGGTGAGCAATAGTGGCCGTGGCACATTAGTATCAGTGACGTTATGGTCGGTTGGGTCAGGTGAGGTTAGGATATCTTCTACTCTTGTGCTGTTCACTACCATGCGGCGGATATCTGCGCACTACTCCTACTTAGTGCATTTGGCTTGTCTTTGTGGAGGCCAGCAATATTGGTCTCGACATCTCCGGTTGGGTTATGTTACGTTTGTCTGTGTTAGCACATGCTACTTCGACTTTTATGCTATACCCTGCCTTTCTGTGGATTTCTGCGCTCCAATATGCTCTAATATGCTCTGCTTGGCTCCGGGGCGGCCTGCAATATAGGTCTCGTCACGTTATGCTGAGTTACACTACGTATCAATTAGTTAGGTTTGGTCAAACTTGGTCAGGGTATGCTAGACTTTTCTGCTATACAATGCAATGCGAAGGATTTCTACGCCCTGCTGCGCTCTAGTATATTCTGCTCAGCTCTCGGGAGAACAGTGGTCGCGGCACGTTACGAAACGCGCTTCTGGTTACGTTTGGTTACGTTACGCTTAAATATGTTGGGAAGTGATAGCTTTAACTTTTGTGGTATACCACTACTCGGTGGAATCCTATGCTCTAAATGGCTCTAATATGGTTTGGTTG
>NW_016973504.1:0-209 GCF_001483705.2 Eufriesea mexicana
ACATCATCGTATTGGCTATAGCACGCCAGTAGAACCTTCACACCTTATTTATGCAAGAAAGTTAGCTCACCAAGGTGTAAGATGAAAATGTCTATAAAATTGGTCTTTCCAGCCAGATTCTACAGCATTGCAATGCCAATATCACGCCAATATCGCCTTCCCCCTTATTTATGCGAGAAGGTTAACTCACCACGATATTAACCGAAAAT
>NW_016973504.1:237-573 GCF_001483705.2 Eufriesea mexicana
CGCACACATTCTACATCATTGTATTGGCTATAGCACGCCTGTAGAACCTTCACTCCTTATTTATGCAAGAAAGGTAGCTCACCACAATATAAGTCGAAACTGTCAATAAAATTGAACTTTCCAGCCAGATTCTATAGCATTGCGAGGCCTATAGCACGCCAATAGATTCTCTCCTCCTTATTTATGCAAAAAACACGGCACACCAAGATGTAAGTCGAGATTGTCATTAAAATTGGTTTTTCCAACCACATTGAACATCATTGCAATGGCTACAGCACGCCAAAGGGATCTCTCCTCCTTATTTATGCAAGAAAGATAGCTCACCACGATATTAGT
>NW_016973505.1:0-371 GCF_001483705.2 Eufriesea mexicana
CGAATACCAGTGTAAAGCACAGAGTTCAAAGAAACACTAATCAAGCCTTCCTAACCTACCCTAGCGAAATGCAACATAACCTAACCTAACGTGCAGATACGACTATCCTGGCCACCCCAGAGTCTGGCAGATAACATTATAGCGCCGTAGTGCGCAGAAATGCACCGCATGGCGTTGAATGGCACAAAATTCTAAGCCATTCCGTCCTAACATAGCCAAACTTGCCATATGCAAACGTAGCATAACTTAACCTCACGTGCCGAGAACACCACTGCTGGCCTGCGCAGAGCCATAAAGAATATGCCAGAGCACAGCAGAGCTCAGAAATCCAACGCACTGCAGTATATAGCACAAGAGTCAAACATATCCTA
>NW_016973506.1:0-240 GCF_001483705.2 Eufriesea mexicana
ACACCGCCATTGCAAGCCTCCCCAGAGCCTAGCAGCATACTAGAGCGCAGTAGACCGTAAAAACTGACCAAATAGCAGTGTCTGGTGCATAAGTCGAAGATATTCTATCCTAACCTAACCAAACGTACCATGACCAAACTTATCCAATCACAAACTAACGAGGCTAGACCGCTATTACGGAGCTCCGGTAGCAAATCATAACATGTTAGGCCGCAGTAGAGCGCAGAAATGCACCGAAAA
>NW_016973506.1:288-590 GCF_001483705.2 Eufriesea mexicana
AGCAAACATAATAATCCCTACCTAGCGTAACGTAACTCAACCTAACGTGCCTAGCCCACTATTACTCGCCTCACCAGAGCAAAGCAGAATACTCTAGAGCACGGTCGAACATCTTATTCGAAATCCAGTCGAATTGTAGTCGAAAATGTCATTGAAACTGAACTCTCCAGTCAGACTTTATTGCAATGCAATGGCTGTAGCACGTCAATAGAATCTTTCCTCCTACATAATGAAGAAACGTTTGCTCACCACGATTATGCTCTGCATGTCACGGGGGGTGCCAGCAACAGCGGTCTCGGCAC
>NW_016973507.1:0-585 GCF_001483705.2 Eufriesea mexicana
AATGTAGAGAGTAGAAATCTCCCGAAAGGCAGTATGTGACACAAAAGTCGAAGATACCCGGATAAAACCTTGCCTAATCTAACCTAACCAAACGTAGCCTTGCTCAAAGCAACGCGCCGATACCACTATTGCTGGCCCTCGCAGAGCCCAGCGAAACACATCAGAGCACAGTTGGTTGCAGGAATGTACCGAATAGCAGTGTAGAGCACAAAGGTCAGAGTTATCCTGTCCAAACCTGTCCAAACGTAACATAAACAAACATAACGTAACCAAACGCAGGGTCCGACGACCACTGCTGCTGGCTACAAGAGATCCAAGCGGGGTATAGCGGAGCAATGTAGACTCTGAAATCAGCGGAATGGCAGTGTATCGCAAAAAAGTCAATACTATACTAACTAAACAAGCAGACCTGACCTAATCAAACGTAACATAACACAGTCTAACGTGCCGCGACTAGTATTGCTGGTTTCCACAGCGCCAATGAGAGCATAAAGAGCATACTAGAGAACAGCAGAGCGCAGAAATCCACCGAAAAGCAGAGTATAGCACAAAAGCCAAAGCTATCCTAACCTAATCTAACCAAGC
>NW_016973508.1:0-500 GCF_001483705.2 Eufriesea mexicana
TTGTCCTCTCCAGAGCAATGCAGCGCATGCTTGATCAGAGTCGAGCGCAGATATCCACCCAATAGCAGTGTGTAGCGCAAAAGACAAAGTATTCTAGCCAAACCTAACCAAACGTAACATAACAGAACCTAGCGTGCCGCGACCACTATTGCCGGCACCCCAGGGAAAAGCAGAATATGATAGAGCACAGAAGAGCCCAGAAGTCCATAGGATAGCTGTTATGTGCACAAAAGTCAAGGATACCCTAACCTAACCCGAAACAACCTAACCAGACCAAACATAATCTAGCTCAACCTAACGTGCCTAGACCACTATTGCTGACTTCCTTAGAGCCAACCAGGGGATACTAGTGCACTGCAGAGCGCAGAAGTCCGACGCACTACTATCCGAACCTAACCATACGTAACCTAGCATAACCTTACAAGACGCGGCCCTTTCTTTTGCCCTCGCCAGAGCAAAGCAGATCATATTAAAGCTCAGTAGTGAGCAGAAATCCGCCG
>NW_016973509.1:0-232 GCF_001483705.2 Eufriesea mexicana
CTTCCTTGCGTAAGTAAGGAGGAAAGATGCTTTTTGAGTGCTATAGCCACTGCAATGATACAGATTGTGGCTGCAAAATACAATTTTGTAGACATTTTCGGCTAATATCGCTGTGAGCTAACTTTCTTGCATAAATAAGGAGGAAAGATTCAATTGGCATGCTATAGCCGACGTAATGCTATAGAATATGGCTGGAAGGTTCAATTTTGTTGACATTTTCGACTAATATCGT
>NW_016973509.1:454-977 GCF_001483705.2 Eufriesea mexicana
CATTTTCGACTAATATCGTGGCAGCTAACTTCCTTGCGTAAGTAAGGAGGAAAGATGCTGTTTGAATGCTATAGCAATTGCAATGGTATAGAATTGACCTGGAAAACTCAATTTTATTGACATTTTCGGCTAATATGGTTGTGAGCTTACTTTCGTGCATAAATAAGGAGGAAAGATCCTACTGGCGAGCTGTAGCCATTGCAATGCTTTAGAATGTGATTGGAAAGTTCAATTTTATTGACATTTTCGACTAATATCGTGGTGAGCTAGCCTTATTACATAAATAAGGAGAAAAGATTCTGTTGGCGTGCTATAGGCATTTCAGTGCTGCTGAGTGTGGCTGGAAAATTCAATTTTACTGACATTTTCGTCTAATATCTTTGTGAGCTGGCTTCCTTGCATAGGTAAAGAGGAAAGATCTTTTTGTGTGCTATAGCCATTGCAATGGTATAGAATGTGAATGGAAAATATAATTTTGTTGACATTTTCGACTAATATCGTGGTGATCTAACTTCCTTGCGTA
>NW_016973510.1:0-731 GCF_001483705.2 Eufriesea mexicana
AAAACCTAACCTAGCCAAACGTAACCTAACGCAATATATCGTGCCAAGACCGCCACCGCTGCCCTCCCCAGAGTCGAGTAGAGTATAGTAGAGCAACGAAGGGAGCAGAAATGCTCCGAATGGCAGTGGATAGCAATTAAGTCAAAGCTATCCCATTCTAACCTAACCCAACGTAACCTAACCAAGCGCAGCCTAACCCGATCTATCGTGCCACGACCGCTATTGCTGACTCCCCAGGGCCGAGTAGGGTATAGTAGAGCATCGAAAAGCGCAGATATCCACCGAATAGAAGTGCATAGCGCAAAAGTCGAAGATGCCCTGTCCTAACATATCCAAACGCAACATAACCGAACACAGCATAACTCAGCCTAACGTGTGGAGACCACTACTGCTGGCCTGCGCATAGCCAAACGGAAAATACTAGAGCACAGTAGAGCGCAGAAATCCGCGGAGTAGCATTGTATAGCAAAAACGTCGAACCCATCCTGATCAAACTTATACTACACTATACAAGCCAAATGTTGCCTAACAAAACAGAACGTGCCACGCGCACCATTGCTGGCCTCCCAGGGGCAAGCAGAGACTAGTAGAGTAATGTTGATCGCAGATGTTGACCGAATACCAGTGCGTACTACAAAAGTCAAAGATATCCTTACCAAACCCAACCCAACCTATCCATGCCAAACGTAACTTGATCCAACCTAACGTGCTGAGGCTTTCATTGCTGGTCT
>NW_016973511.1:0-243 GCF_001483705.2 Eufriesea mexicana
GGTCTATTCAAAATCTATAACCTGTTATAGCTTGGTGAATAGATCGCCTACCGCCTGCAATTATATGGAAAGTACAGCCATCTTCTTGCTAGAGAAGAGGCCTATTGTAAATCTATAGTCTGTTATAGCTTGGTGAATAGATCGCCTAACGCCTTGAATCTAATGGCAAGTACTGCCACCTACTTGCCAGAGCATAGGTCTAACCAAAATCTATAACCTGTTATAGCTTGGTGAATAGATCGC
>NW_016973512.1:0-568 GCF_001483705.2 Eufriesea mexicana
CTATTGGCGTGCTATAGCCATTGCAATGACATATAATCTGGCTGGAAAATAAAAATTTTATTGGCATTTTTGACTAATATTGGGGTGAGTTAACTTTCTTACATAAATAAGGAGGAAATATTCAATTAGCGTGCTATAGTCATTGCAATGCTACGGAATCTGCATGGGAAATACAATTTTATTCACATATACGACTATTGCCGTTGTGAGTTGCCTTTCTTGTATAAATAAGGAGGAAATATTCAATTAGCGTGCTATAGTCATTGCAATGCTACGGAATCTGCATGGGAAATACAATTTTATTCACATATACGACTATTGCCGTTGTGAGTTGCCTTTCTTGTATAAATAAGGAGGAAATATTCAATTAGCGTGCTATAGTCATTGCAATGCTACGGAATCTGCATGGGAAATACAATTTTATTCACATATACGACTATTGCCGTTGTGAGTTGCCTTTCTTGTATAAATAAGGAGGAAAGATTCTATTTTTCGTGCAATACGTGTTGCAGTGCTATAGAACCTGGATGGAAGATTCAGTTTGATCGACATTTTCGACTAATATCTT
>NW_016973513.1:0-638 GCF_001483705.2 Eufriesea mexicana
TACCAAACGTACCGTAAGCAAGCGTAACATGTCCCATTCTAATGTGCCGAGACAAGTATTACTTCCCTCACCAGAGCCAAGCGGAATGTTCTGGAGCACAGTAAAGCGTAGTAATACACCGCATTGCAGTGTATATCACAAAAGAGGTAGATACCCTAACCTAACTTTTGCAACCTAGCATAACCGAACGTAGCCCAACTCAAGAAGTGGTGCCGATACTTGTATTTCTGGCTTCCACAGAGCGAAGCAGACCATATTAGAGCAACGTATAGCGGAGAAATCCACCGAATAGCGGTATATAGCACAAAAGTCAAAGCTGCACTATGCTTACCTAACCAAACGTAAACTAGCCTGACTCAGAATAGCTGAATACAACGTACCGAGAACAATATAGCTGCCCCCATCCCCATGACCAGCAGAGCAAATTACAGCGCAGTGGAGCGCAGAAGTCCACCGAACAGCAGTGCATGGCACAAAAGTCACAGCTACCCTATGCAATCCCATCCGAACCTAACATTGGCAGACGTATAGTAACCCAAACTTAAGTGCCACGACCGCTATTGTTGGCAGCACGAAATCAAAGCAGAGTATAACAGAGCAATGTAGAGCGCGCTAATCTGCTGAACAGCAGGGGAATG
>NW_016973514.1:0-1063 GCF_001483705.2 Eufriesea mexicana
TCGTAAAACGACCGCTATTGCTGGCGTCCCGATAGTCGAGCACAGTATATTAGAGTAATGTAGGGGGCAAAAATTCACCAAACTGCAGAGTATAGCACAAAGTCTAAGCTACCCGATCCTAGCATAAGCTAATGTATCATAGCCGAACGCAGCATAGTCCAGACTGACGTGCCGAGGGCACTACTGCTGGACTCCCCACAGCCGAGCAGAATATCCTAGGGCGCAGTAGAACGCGGAAATACACAGAACAGCAGTGGACAGCACAAATCTCAAAGCCATCCTGTCCAAACTTAATCTACCCTAAGCTAACAAAGCTTAACATACCTCAAACAAACGTGCCACGACCGCTATTGCTGGCCTTCCCAGAGACAAGCAGAACGCATTAGAGCACAGTGTAGCTCAGGAGTTCACAGTATTGCAGCGTGTTGCACAAAAGACGAAGCTATCATGTTGTAACCACACCAAGCGTGACGCAACCAAACGTAACATAGCCCATTTCGACGTACTGAGACCAGTATTGCTGCCATCCTCAGAACAAATCGGAACATATTATAGGAGAGAAGAGCGAAGGAATCCATTGAATCGCACTGCAAAGCACAATAGTCGAAGCTACCCTATCCTATCATAGTCGAAAATAGCATAACCGAAGGTAGCTTAACTGGAACAAACGCGCCGAGACCACTATTGCTAGCCTCCCTATAGCAAAGCAGAATATGCTAGAATGCAGTAGAGCGCAGTAGTCCACCGCATTGCAGTGAATAACTCAAAAGCCAAAGCTATCCTATCCTAACCTAGCCAAACGTAACATAACCGAACGCCACATATCCAAACGCCACATAAATCAAACCAACATGCCGTGAGCAATATTGCAGGCATAACCACAGCCAAGCAGAATATACTAGAGCAGAGCAGAGGGCAGAAATCGTCCAAATGTCAGTGTATATCACAAAACTTGAGGCCCCCTGACCGAACAGAACGTAACATAACCAAACCAAGCGTAAACTAACCCAACCAAACCCGCCAAGACAGCTATTTCTGGCATCCCCTGAGACACGCAGATGAT
>NW_016973515.1:0-2019 GCF_001483705.2 Eufriesea mexicana
ACAAAAGTCGAAGCAATCCTAACCAAACGTAGCCTGACTCTACCTATCGCGCCGCGACCGCAATTGCTGGCCTCCGCAGAGCCAAGCAACACATCCTAGAGCACAGTAAAGTGCAGAAATCAGCAGAATTGCGGGGCACAACACAAAAGTCCAAGTTAGCCTATCCTAACTTAATCAAACGTACCCTAACCATATGTAACATAAAACAACCCAATGTGCCGCGACAACTATTGCTAGTATCCCCAGGGTACAGCGCATTAAAGTGGAGCACCGTGGAGAGCAGAAATGCACCAAACAACTGTCTATAGCACGGAAGTCAAAGCTACCCTGACCAAGCTTGCGCTAACCTAACACGGCCGAACGTGACCTATGTCAGCCGAACGTTCCTCGACCGCTATTGCCGGCCTCCACAGATTCAGGTAGACGCTAGTATAGCAATGTAGAGCATAGAAGTCTTCCGAATAGCGGTGTATAGTACGAAAGTAATCCAAACCTAAACAATCGTGGCATATACATACGTAACGTAACAGAACCTGATGTGCCCCGAAAGCCGTTGCTGCACTCACGAGAGCTAAGCAGACTATAGCAGAGCAATGTAGGACGCTGGAATCGTCCGAATAACTGTGTATAGCACAAAACTCAAATCTATCCGTTCCTAACCAAACCAAGCGTAACCTAACCGAACACAGCCTATCTCAAACTGACTTGCCAAGATCACTATTACTGGCCTCAACAGCGCAAATCAGAGCATATTAGAGAAGAGTAGAGAGCAGAAATGCACCGAATAGCAGTGTGCAGCACAACAGTTGAAGCCATCCAAACCATACCATGGCTACCATAACCTAACCAAACGCATCACACCTCAACCTAACTTGCCGAGGCAACTATTGCCGGCATCACCGTTGCCAAGGAGGGCATATTAGTTGACAATAGAGCTCTGAGGTCCATAGGATGGCAACGCATAGCACGAGAGTCAAAGGTATTCCAACCTAACCAAAACATACGTAACCAAATCGAACGTAACCAATCTGAACCTAACGCGCCGCGGCCACCATTTCTGGAATTCCCAGAGCAAAGCAGGGAACATTAGATCACAGTGGAGCGCAGAACTCCACCGAATAGCCGTGTGTAGCACAAGAGGCAGAGCTATACTCTGAACAACTAACCAAACATAACACAACCAAACGTAACCTAACACAACCTAACGTTCTTAGACAGCCATTGCTGGCATCCAAGGAGGCAAGCAGAATATATTAGAGCACAGTGGAGCGCAGAAAGCCACCAAACAGCAGTGTATAGCACAAAAGTCAAACCTATATTAAGCAAACCTTTCCTAACCTAGCCAGGCCAAACGTAGCATAACTCATCCCAGCGTACCGAGACCGCTATTGCTGGCTACCATGGAGCCAAGTAGAGCATATTAGAGAGCTGCAGAGCGCAGAAATCACCCGCATAGCAGTGGGCAAGCAAAAGTCAAATCTATCGCATCCTAACCTAGCCATGCATTACCTAACCAAACGTAACATATCGCAACCTAACGTGACGCGACCACTATTCCTGGTGTCCACGGAAACATGCAGAGTGCGGTAGCGAAGAAATCCATAGAATAGCGGTGAGTAGCGCACAAGTCACAGATATCGCAGCCTAACCCAACGTAACCTAAGCGAAACAAACGTAACCTAACTCAACTTAAAGTGCAGCGACCGCTATTGCTGGCCTCGCCATTGCCGCGCAGAGTATATTATAGCAACGTAAAGCGCAGAAATGCACCGGACAGCAGTGCATAGCACAGAAGCCGGAGCTATGCTATCCTAAACTAACCAATCGTGACATAACCAAACGCAACATAACTCGCCCTAGCGAGACGAGGCCTATAATGCTGGCCACCAAACAGGCAAGCAGAATACACTAGAGCACAATGGAGCGCAGAAATCTTACGAATAGTGGTGGACAGCGCAGGAGTCAAAGATATCCTAGCCTAACCCAAACAAACCGAACCTAACGAAACGTAACATAAAT
>NW_016973516.1:0-213 GCF_001483705.2 Eufriesea mexicana
TCTGGCAAGTAAATATCTGCTCTTGCCATTGAATTGAAGGCGTTAGGCGATCTATTCACGAAGATATGACGGATTATACATTTTGAATATATCCATTCTCTGGCAAGTAGATGGCTGTACTTGCCATTGGATTGAAGGCGTTAGGCGATCTATTCACCAAGCTATAACAGGGAATAGATTTTGAATAGACCAATTTCCTGGCTTGAAGATGTC
>NW_016973516.1:361-671 GCF_001483705.2 Eufriesea mexicana
TTTATATATTTTGAATATACTTATTCCCTGGCAAGTTAATGGCTGTACTTGCCATTGGATTGAAGGCGTGAGGCGATCTATTCACCAAGCTACAGCAGATTATAGATTTTGAATAGACCTCTTTTCTGGCAAGTAGATGTCTGTACTTGTCATTGTATTGAAGGCGGTAGGCGATCTACTCACCAAGCTATAATAGACTATAGATTTTGAAAAGACCTATTCTCTGGCAAGTAGATGGCTGTACTAGCCATTGGATTGAACGCGTTATGCGATCTATTCACCAAGCTATAACAGGTTATAGATTTTGAAT
>NW_016973516.1:713-1866 GCF_001483705.2 Eufriesea mexicana
GGCGATCTATTCACCAAGCTATAACGGATTATAGATTTTGAATAGATCTATTCTCTGGCAAGTAGATGGCTGTACTTGCCATTGGATTGATGGCGTTAGGCGATCTATTCACCAAGCTATAACAGGTAATAGATTTTGAATAGACCAATTCTCTGGCATGAAGATGCCTGTACTTGCCATTTGTTGAAGACGTTAGGCGACCCATTCTCCAAGCTGTTACAGAATATAGAGCTTGAATAGTCCTATTCTCTGGCAAGTAGATGGCTGTTCTTGCCATTGGATTGCAGGCGATACGCGATCTACTCACCAAGCTATAACAGACTATAGATTTTGAAAAGACCTATTCTCTGGCATGTAGATGGCTGTACTAGCCATTGGATTGAAGGCGTTAGGCGATCTATTCACCAAGCTATAACAGGTTATAGATTTTGAATAGACCTATCTTCTGGCAAGTAAATGTCTGTTCTTGCCATTGAATTGAAGGCGTTAGGCGATCTATTCACCAAGCTGTGACGGATTAGAGATTTTGAATAGAACTATTCTCTGGCAAGTAGATGGCTGTACTTGCCATTGGATTGGTGGCTATAGGCGCCCTATTCACCAAGATATGACAGCTTATAGATCTTGAATAGACCTATTTCCTGGAAAGCAGGTGTCTGTACTTGCCATTGTATTGAAGGCGGTAGGCGATCTACTCACCAAGCTACAACAGACTATAGATTTTGAAAAGACCTATTCTCTGGCAAGTACTAGCCATTGGATTGAAGGCGTTAGGTGATCTAGTCACCAAGCTATAACAGGTTATAGATTTTGAATAGACCTATTTTCTGGCAAGTAAATATCTGCTCTTGCCATTGAATTGAAGGCGTTAGGCGATCTATTCACGAAGCTATGACGGATTATACATTTTGAATAGATCCATTCTCCGGCAAGTAGATGGCTGTACTTGCCATTGGATTGAAGGCGTTAGGCGATCTATTCACCAAGCTATAACAGGGAATAGATTTTGGATAGACCAATTTCCTGGCTTGAAGATGCCTGTACTGTCCATTGTTTGAAGACGTAAGGTGACGTATTCTCCAAGCTACAACCGATTATATATCTTGAATATGCCTATTCTCTGGCAAGTAGATTACTGTGCTTGCCATTGGAT
>NW_016973517.1:0-565 GCF_001483705.2 Eufriesea mexicana
CTATAGCATTTTAATGGCTACTGCACGTCAATAGTTTCTTTCCTCCTTATTTATACAAGAAAGTTAGCTCACGACGATATTAGACGAAATTGTTAATAAAGTTGAATTTTCGAGACAGATTCTGTAGTATTGCAATGGCTATAAGACGCCAATAGAATTCTTCCTCCATATTAAGGCAAGAATGGTAGCTCACCACGATATTAGCCGAAAATGTCAATGAAATTGAATTTTCGTGCCAGATGCTGCAGCGTTGCAATGGCTATAGTGCGCCAATAGATTCTTTCCTCATTATTTATGCAAGAAAGTTAGCTCGCCACGATATTTGTCGAAAATGTGAATAAATGTGAATAAAATTTAATTTTCCATTCAGATACTATAGAATTGCAATGGCCATAGCTGGCCAATAGAGTCTTTCCTCCTTATTTATGCAAGAAAGTCACCACACCACGATATTACTCGAAAATATCAATAGAACTGAATTTTCGAGGAAGATTCTATTGCGTTGTAATGGGTATTGCGTGCCAATAGAATCTTTCCTCCTTATTTATGCAAGGATGTTAGCTCA
>NW_016973518.1:0-565 GCF_001483705.2 Eufriesea mexicana
GAGAGATATATGCAATTGGCAGCACGCTGCTTAGTGCATCCACCAACACATCATAGTAGCCGCGGGATTAGTCTGCTCACAGATGATCTGTATTCTACAGCAGTTGCAGGGTTATAAACTGAGGGATCACAAGTCTTTAATAACATTGACTTATTGCAATACAGTACTAAGTGTAGACATCTGCACAATACTACAGCCATTGGACCAATCTGTTCTCCAATCATCCTTGTTGTTCAGCAATTGTAGAATGAATAATGGATAAGGCAATTGTTGCTGGAGACATTGACATATGTCAAAATAGTAACGAGAACCGCCGCCATAACGGCACTGAAGCCGTTGGAATAATTTGGTCACAGATCATTTAAATTCAACCGCAAATCTTGCATAATAAACGTATGGAATGGTTGTTTCTAGATATGGTTACAGTTGGCGGCACCGTGCCTGGTATCAACAGAAAACTGAAGCCATTGGATTAATTTGATGAGAGATGATACTGATCCTACAGCAATTCTAGAATGGCGAAAGACGGTCCCATTATTGCTCGGTATATTAGAAACTGACATCA
>NW_016973519.1:0-1387 GCF_001483705.2 Eufriesea mexicana
AAGATACAATTTTATTTACATTTTCGGATAATATCGCGGTGAGCTATGCTCCTTGCATAAATCTGGAGGAAATATTCTATTGTCGTGATATAGCCATTGCAATGCTATAGAATCAGACTGCGAGATTCAATTTTATTCACATTTTCGACTAATGTCGATGTGAGCTAACTTACCTGCATTAATAATGAGTAAAGATTCCATTGGCTTGCTATAGCCATTGCAGTGCTATAGTATCTGGCTGGAAATTTCAATTTTATTGACATTTTCGGATAATATCGTGGTGACCTCAGCTCCTTGCATAAATAAGGATGAAATATTCTATTGGCGTGCCATGGCTATTGCATTGCAATAGAGTATGGCTGGAAAATTCAATTTTAATGACATTTTCGAATAATATCGTGGTGAGCTAACTTCCTTGCATAAATAAGGGCGAAAAATTCCGTTGAGGTGCTATAGCCATTGGAATGATATAGAATCTGACTGGAAAATAAAATTTAATGGTATTTTCGACTAATATCGTGTCGGGCTAACTTTCTTGCATAAGCAAGGAGGGAAGATTCTATTGGCGTGCTATAGCCATTACAGTGACATAGAATCTTGCTGGAAAATTAAATTTTATTGACATTTCCGACCAACATCGTGGTGAGCTATCTTTCTTGCATAAGTAAGGAGTGAAGAATCTAATTGCGTGCTATAGCCATTGCAATATTATAGAACCTGGCCGGAAAATTCAATTTTATTGACATTTACGAACAATATCGTGTTGAGCATACTTTCTTGCATAAGTAAGGTGTAAAGATTCTATTGGCATGCAATAGCCATTGCAATGCTATGTAATCTGGCTGGAAGATACAATTTTATTTACATTTTCGAATAATATCGTGGTGAGCTATGCTCCTTGCATAAATCAGGAGGAAATATTCTATTGGCGTGCTATGGCCATTCCAGTGCAATAAAATCTGGCTGCAAAATTCACTTTTATTACACATTTTCGAATAACATCGCGGTGAGCTTACTTTTTTGCATAAATAAGGAGGAAAAATTCCGTTGGCGTGCTATAGCCATTGCAGTGCTGTAGTACCTGGCTGGCAAATATAATTATATCGACAGTTTCGACTAATATCGGTGTGAGCTAACTTTCTTGCATAAAGAAGGAGGAAGGATTCTCCTGGCGTGCTAGAGCCATTGCAATGCTAGAGAATCTGGTTGGAAAATAAAGATATTATTAATATTTTCCTCTAATATCGTGGCGAGCTAACTTTCTTGCATAAATAAGAAGGAAAGATTCTATTGGCGTTCTATAGTCTTTGCAATGCAGCGGAAACTGGCTGAAAAATATAATTTTATTGACATTTTCGACTAATATCGTGGCGAGCTTACTTCCTTG
>NW_016973520.1:0-600 GCF_001483705.2 Eufriesea mexicana
TAGGCTACGTTCGATTAGTTCATGTCAGGTTTTTGTTGGCTAGGATGGCAGAGGCCTTCGTTCCATACACTATCATCCGGCGGGCTACTGTGATCTACTGTGCTCTACTGAATTGTGCTTGCCTCTGCGGAGGGCGCCATCATAGGTCCCGGCACGCTCCGTTGGGTAAAGCCACTTTTGGTTGGGTTAGGTTAAGCCAGGTTACGCTAGGATATCTTCCACTTTTGTGCTATAAAGAGATAGGCGGGAGATTTTTGCGAACAGCTGTCCTCTAGTGCAGTCCAGTTGTTCCTTTGGAGGTCAACAATAGCTGTCTCGTCATGTTAGGATTAGTTAGGTTACGTTTGCTTATGTTTCGTTTGGCTAGGTTAGGATTGGCTACTTCGACCTTTGTGCTTCACATTGCTATTCTTTGGATTTTTGTGATCTTCTGTGCTCTGCTGCAATCTGCTTAGCTTTGGCGATGCCAGGGACAGTGTTTGCGACACGTCATGTTGAGTTATGCTTCGTTCGGCGGCGGATTTCTGCTCTCTACTGTGCCCTAGTACATTCTGCTGTCTCTGTAGATGTCAGCAAGAGTGGCACGTTAGAGTGACTTAA
>NW_016973521.1:0-689 GCF_001483705.2 Eufriesea mexicana
CAATTTTAATGTCATTTTCGACTAATATCGTGGTGAGCTATCTTCCTTGAATAAGTAAGGAGGGAGGATCCTTTTGGCGTACTATAGCCGTTGCAATGATATAGAATGTGCCTGGCACATTCAATTCTATTTACATTTTCGACTAATATCGTGGTGAGCTATCTTCCTTGAATAAGTAAGGAGGGAGGATCCTTTTGGCGTACTATAGCCGTTGCAATGATATAGAATGTGCCTGGCACATTCAATTCTATTTACATTTTCGACTAATATCGTGGTGAGCTATCTTCCTTGAATAAGTAAGGAGGGAGGATCCTTTTGGCGTACTATAGCCGTTGCAATGATATAGAATGTGCCTGGCACATTCAATTCTATTTACATTTTCGACTAATTTCGTGGAGAGCTAGCTTCCTTGCATAGGTTGGCTGGAAAGATCCGTTCGGAGTGCTATAGCCATTGCAGTGCTGCCGAATCTGGCTGGAAAATTCAATTTTCTTGACATTTTCGGCTATTATCGCGGTGAGCTAACTTTCTTGCAAAAATAAGGGGGAATGATTCTATTGGCGTGCTATTGCCATTGCAATGGTACAGAATCTGGATGGAAAGTTCAATTTTATTGTCATTTTCTACTAGTATCGTGGTGAGCTAACTTCCTCGCATAAACAAGGAGGAAAGATTATATTGGCAAGCTA
>NW_016973522.1:0-516 GCF_001483705.2 Eufriesea mexicana
GTGCTATACACTGCTATCCTACGAATACTGCGCTCTACTGCGCCCTAATATTCTCTGCTTGTCCCTGGGGACTCCAGCGATAATAATGTTGGCGCGTTAGGTCGCGTTATGTTACTTTCGGTTAGGTTACGTTATGTCAAGCTCGGTCGTGTAATCTTTGACATTCATGTTATACACTGCTGTTCGGCTGATTTCTGAACCCACTGTGCCCTACGTCATTCTGCTTTTCTCTGGGTAGGCCAGGGGCAGTGTCCGCGGCACGGGATATCGAGATATGGTACGTTGGGGTAGGTTAGGTTAGGTCAGGTTAGGCCTGGATATCTTCCACTTTTATGCGGTATACTGCCATTCGGTGGATTTCTGCGCTTTTCGTTGCGCTACCATAATCTGCTCGACCCTAAAGCAGCAGCGGTCGCGGCACGTCAGTTTGAGTTAGGTTACGTTTGGTTGGGACTTGTTAGGTTAAGTTTGGTTTTGATAACATTAACATTCGTAATATACACTGCTATTCGGTGG
>NW_016973523.1:0-1087 GCF_001483705.2 Eufriesea mexicana
CCAAACCGAAAGTAACATGTCTCAATATAACGTGCCGTGATAGATATTGCTGGCCTTCCCACGGCCAAGCTGAAAATATTAGAGCACTGTAGTGCTCGGAAATCCATCTAAAAGTAGACCACAGCACTGCAGACAAAGCTATACCTTCCTAACCTAACCAGCCGTAACGTGATCAAACATAACCTATCTCAAACAAACGCGCCGAGACCACAATTACTGGCCTTCTCAGAGACAGGTTGAAAATATCAAAGGACTGTAGGCAGCAGAAATCCACGTAGGACCAGCCAATATCACTAAAGTCAAGGCTATCCTCTCAAAACACAACCAACCGTAACGTAACCGAACGTAACGCAACACAATCCAACGTGCCGAGACCGTTACAGTTACCCTTCCCAGAGTCAAGCAGGACACACATCAGTAAAGTGCAGAAATCCGCCGTACACCTGTGTACAGCATAAGGATTAAAGCTACCCTGACAAAACTTTGCCTGACCCACCATAACCGAACGTAACCTGACTCAACGTAACGTGCCGAAACCACTATTCCTGTCATTGCCAGAGCCAAGCTGATGATATTTTAGTACTGTAGGGCGTACAAATCCACCTAATAGCTGAATATAGTACTAAAGTCAAAGCTACCCTCTCCTATCCTAACCAGCCGTAACGTAACCGAACGTAACATAGCTCAACCTAACATGCCGCGACCACCACTGCTGGCCACCCCAGGGCCAAAGTAGAACACATTAGTAGAGGATAGTATACTGAAATCCATAGAATCGCGTTGTATATCAGAAGAGTCGGAGCAAGCCAAACCTAACCCAAACGAACACAGCATAACCGAACACAGCCAAACTCAAACTAACGTGCCGAGACCGCTATTGCTGCCATTCCCAGAGCCGAGCAGGACATACTAGAGCACTATAGAGGGCAGAAATTCACCGAGTATGAGTGTACAGCACGGAAGTTAAGGTTAACCTGACACAGCACAACCGATCGTAACATGACCCATCGTAACATGCAGAGGTCATTATTGTTGGCCTTCTCAGAGCCAGGCCGAAAACATTAGAGCACTGTAGGGAGTAGATATC
>NW_016973524.1:0-264 GCF_001483705.2 Eufriesea mexicana
ATAGCACAGAAGTCAGAGCCTTCCTATCCTAATCTTACCAAACGTAACATAACCAATGGTGACGTATCTGATACTTACGTGCCGAGACCTACATCGATGGCCTCTCCAGAGCCAAGCAGTACGTACTAGAGCACAGTAGGGCGCAGAAACCCGCCGAACATCTGTGTACAGTACAAAAGCCGAGGTTATCGGAACCAAACATAGCCAAGCCTAGCATAAAGACGCGTAACATTACATAGCCATGCGTGACGCTAGAATTATTGC
>NW_016973525.1:0-336 GCF_001483705.2 Eufriesea mexicana
TTGTGGATGGGAGGATGCATGGAGGTATGCATGTATGGATGTATGTATGTATGAATCTATGGACGTGATAATGTATGGATGTATGCATGCGCGGATGTATGGATGTATGGATGTATGAATGTCTGGATGTACGAAAGTATGGATGTACGGATGTATGGATGAATGGATATATGGATGAATGGATGGATGTATTGATGTATGTATGAATGTAAGGGTGGATAGATGGATTGGTGGATTGACGTATGGATGGATAGATGTATGGATCGATGGATGAATGGATATGTGGACGTATGGATGGATGGGTGTATGGAAGGATGGAAGTACGGATGGATGTAT
>NW_016973525.1:347-569 GCF_001483705.2 Eufriesea mexicana
TGGATGGATGGATGTATGTATGAATGTACGTATGGATGTGTGTATGGATGTATGTATGGATGTATGTAAGGATGTATATATGGATGTATGTATGGTTGGATGGATGTATGGATGGATGGATGCGTGTATGGAATGGCGAATGTACGGATGTGGGTGTTTGTGGATGTATGGATGTATGTATGGATGTATGTGCGGATGTGTCTATTCATGTATGTATGGGTG
>NW_016973526.1:0-1083 GCF_001483705.2 Eufriesea mexicana
AATCTATTACGTCGTTTGACTTTCATCGCTTATATCTTCAGAATCTCTTCAGATTTTCACGATGTTCCAATTTAATTGAGTGAAGTGGTCGGTGTTTTAATTAGTTTGCCCGTTTTTTTCCGATTTTAACTGATTGTTTATGAAAGATAGTGCCGATTGTGACAGGCCGCGAAAAGTTTTTGCGTTGTTTGACTTTCGTGGCTTATATTTTCCGAATTTCTTCAGATTTTCACGATTTTTCAATCTAATTACGACGATTTTTCAATCTAATTACGAGGAGTGATCTGTGTTTTAATTAGTTTGCCGGTTTTTTCCCGATTTTAACCGATCGCTTATGAAAGATAGTGCCGAATGTGACAGGCCGCGGAAATCTATTACGTCGTTTGACTTTCATCGCTTATATCTTCAGAATCTCTTCAGATTTTCACGATTTTGCAATCTAATTGAGTGAAGTGGTCTGTGTTTTAATTTGTTTGCCGGTTTCTTTCTGATTTTATCCCATCGTTTATGAGAGATAGTGCCGAATGTGACAGGCCGCGGAAATCTATTACGTCGTTTGACTTTCATCGCTTATATCTTCCGAATTTCTTCAGATTTTCACGATTTTCCTATGTAATTACTTGCAGTGGCCTATGTTTTAATTAGTTTGCCGGTTTTTTCCCGATTTTAACCTATCGGATATGAAAGATAGTGCCGAATGTGACAGGCCGCGAAAATCTATTACGTCGTTTGACTTTCATCGCCTATATCTTCAGAATCTCTTCAGATTTTCACGATTTTCCAATTTAATTGAGTGAAGTGGTCGGTGTTCTAATTAGTTTGCCGGTTTTTTCCCGATTTTAACTGATCGTTTATAAAAGAGAGTGTCGAATATGACAGGCCGCGAAAAGTTTTTGCATCGTTTGACTTTCGTGGCTTATATTTTCCGAATTTCTTCAGATTTTCTCGATTTTTCAATCTAATTACGTGGAATGGTCTGTGTTTTAAATAGTTTGCTGGTTTTTTCCTGATTTTAACTGGTCGTTTATGAGAGATAGTGCCGAATGTGACAGGCCGCGGAAATCTATTACGTCGTTTGACTTT
>NW_016973527.1:0-1687 GCF_001483705.2 Eufriesea mexicana
TGTGTAGCAGAAAGGTCGAAGCTATCCAAACCAAACCAGGGCAAAGATAACCTAACCAAACGTACCCAATCTCAACCTATGTCGCCGAGCCAACTATTGCTGGCTTCCCCAGAGTCAAGCAGAACATACTAGAGCAAAGTAGAGCGCAGAAGTCCACCTAATTGCAGTGTATAGCACAAAGGTCAACGTAACCCTACCCTAACCTAACCAAACGTAACTCGACCAAACGTAACCAAGCTCAAACTAACGTGCCGCCACCACTGTTGCTGGCATCCGCAGAAGCAAGTAGAACATATAGAAGAAAGTAGGGCGCAGAAATCCACAGAATCGCAGTGTACAGCAGAAAATTCAAAGATATTCAGGGCTAACCCAAAATAACACCACCTGGCCAGGCGTAGGCAAACAGAGCGTTACTTGCGGTGACTAATATTGCTGGCTTCCAAAGGGTCTAGCAGATTAGAGTGGAGCACAGGGGAGCGTACTAATCCACGGAATAACAGCGGACAGCGCGAAAGGTAGAGCTACCCTGACCAAACATAATCAAGTCAAACCTAACCAAACGTAACCTAACTAAACCTAAGGCGCCACGAGCACGATTGCTCGTGTCCCGAGAGTCAAGCAGAGTATAGTAGAGCAACGAAGAGCACAGGAATCTACCGAACAGCCGTGTACAGCACAAAAGTCGATGCTATCCTATCCTAACCGAGCCAAGTGTAACATAGCAGAACGTTATCTACCTCAACCGAACGTGCCGCGACCACAATTGCTGGCACCCCCGGCGCCAATCGGAGCGTATTAGAGCACAGTAGAGCGCACGAATCTACCGAATGGCAATGTACAGCACAAAAGTCAAAGCTACCAAATCCTAGGCTAACCAAACGTAACATAATCGAACGCAAACTTATGCAGACTAACGTGCCGATACCAATACTGCTGGCCTCCCCACATTGAAACAGAATATGCCAGAGCACGTTAGATCGCAGAAATCCACCAAATAGCAATTTATAGCACTGAAGTCAAAGCCATCCTTATCAAACAAAACCTAACCTAATCTAACCAAAGGGAAACTATCTCAACCGAACGTACCAGGAACGGCGTTGCTGGCCTCCGCAGATTCAAGCAGACGCTAGTGCAGCAATGCAGTGTACAGATATCGGCCGAAGAGCAGTGTGCAGCACAAAAGGCGTAGTTATCCTAACAAAACGTAACCAAACCTAGCAAAGCCAACCGTAAACTAACTGAATCTAGGGTGTCGGGTCCAACCTTGCTGGCCTCTACAGAGTCAACCAGAACATTCTAGAGCACGTTAGAGCGCAGTAACCCACCGCATTGCAGCGTGAGGCACGAAAGTGAAAGATATCGTAACATAACATATCCTAACCTAGCCAAGCCGAGCGTAACGTAGCTAAATATAACGTTCCAAGGACAATATTGCTAGCCTCCCCAGAGGCAGGCACGGCATATTACAGCAATGTAGGGCTCCGAAGTCCACCAAATGTCGATGTACAGCATAAGAGTCAAAGCTACCCAATCCTATCCTAACCATACGTAACATGAGCGAACGTTATCCATCTCAACCTAACGTGCCGAGACCACTGTTGATGGCCACCCCGGAGCCAAGAAGAGCATACTAGTGCACAGTATATCGCAGAAATCCACCGAACAACAGTCCACAACACGAAAGTCG
>NW_016973528.1:0-289 GCF_001483705.2 Eufriesea mexicana
ATACATCAATAAATGCATCTATTCGTACGTCCATCATTCGATACATCCATCCATTCATACATCAACCCTTCCATACATCCATCGAACCACACATCCATCCATCCATACAAGTACCCATCCATACACGCATCGATCCACACATCTATCCATCCATACAACCACCCATCCATACATTAATACATCCACACATCCATAATTCAATCCAACCATACATCCATCCACTGATACATCCAGCCATCCATACGTCCATACAGATACACATCCATACATCCATACATCCGTACATCCA
>NW_016973529.1:0-289 GCF_001483705.2 Eufriesea mexicana
CTGGAGTTGCGAACAATAGCGGTCGCAGCACGTTAGGTTGGGATAGGTCACGTTTGGTGAGGTATGGTTTGGCTAATTATTGATACGGTTGTTTTGACTTTCGTGCTATACACTGCTATTCGGTGTATTTCTGTCATCTGCTGTGATCATGACATTCTGCTTGACTGCGAGAAGGTCAGGGGAAGTTATCGCTGCGCGTTATATTGATATGTGCGACGAATGGTTTGGTTAGGTTTGGTCAGGTTATGCTAAAATACCTACGGCTTTTCTCTTATCTACTGCTATGCAG
>NW_016973530.1:0-562 GCF_001483705.2 Eufriesea mexicana
TTGGTTATGTTAGGTTAGGTTAGGTTAGGAGAGGGTAGCTTCGACTCTTGTGCCATACACTGCTATTCGTTGTCTTTCTGCGCCCTACTATGCTCCAATATGCTCTGATTGCCACTGAGGAGGTCAGCAATAGTGGTCGCTGCACGTTAGGTTGAGTTATGCTACGTTTGGTAGGTTATACTACGATTGGTTAGGTTAGGAGGGGACATCTCCGACTATTGTGCTATACACTGCTATTTGGTGGACTTCTGCGTTCCGCTGTGGTCTGATTTATTCAGCTTGGCCCTGGGAAATGCAGCAATAGTAGTCTTGCCACGTTATGATGCGGTAGGCCAAGTTTGACTGGGTTAGGTTAGGTCAAGCTAGGTTAGGATGTCCTTGGCTTTTGTGCTTCAAATTGCAATGCCGCGTATTTCTGTGATCTTCTCCGCTCTAGCATATTCTGCTTGGTTGTGGGGATGTCAGCAATAGTTTTGTAGGTCGGTCAGGTGTAGTTAGGTTTCGCTTTGTTATGCTACGTTTGGCTATGTTAGGCTGTGACAGCTTTGACTTTTGCGCTATG
>NW_016973531.1:0-366 GCF_001483705.2 Eufriesea mexicana
CAGGTCAGGTCAGGCCAGGCAAGGTCGGATCTGGTGCGGTCAGGTCAGGTCATGTCTGGTGAGTTCAGGTCAGGTCAGCTCAGGTCATGTCAGGTCAGGTCAGGTGAGATGATTTAGGTTCAGGTCAGTTCAGGTCAGGCCAGGTCTCGCAAGGTCTGGTGAAGTCAGGTCATGTCATGTCAGGTCAGGTCAGGTCAGCTCTGGTCCGGAATGATCAGGCCAGGCGAAGCCAGGTCGTGTCCGGTCAGGTCAGGTCAGGTCAGTCAGGTCAGGTCAGTCGGGTCAGGTCAGGGCAGGTAAGGTCGATTAATGTCAGGACAGGTCAGGTCAGGTCAGGTAACGTCAGCTCAGGTAACGTCAGGTCAG
>NW_016973532.1:0-597 GCF_001483705.2 Eufriesea mexicana
TCACAGGAATGGCAGTGTAGAGCACGCATGCTGAACGTAACAGGACAGAGCTTGACTCAACCTTACCTAACAAACGTAGCATAACGCAAACTAACGTGCCGAAAACACAATCAATGGCCACGCCTGTGCCAAGCAGAGCATATTAGTGCACACTGGAGTGCAGAAATCCTCGGAATAGCAGTGAGTAGCACAAAAGTCAAAGTAGCCTATCCTAACCTGTTCAAACGTAACAAATACAAACGTAACCCAACGCAACCTATCCTGTCGAGACCACTATCGCTGGCCCCGTAGATACAAACAGAACCTGCTAGAGCACAGTGGTGCGCAGAAATCAACCGCGCTGCAGTGAATATCACAAAAACCGTAAAACCCTTGCATAATCTGACCTAACCTAACCTAACCAAACGTAGCATAGCACAACATAGCGTGCATCAAGCACTGCACCTGGCCTCCCCATAGCCAAGCGGAATGTAGCGTAGCGCAGTAGACCACAGAAATCCACCGAAAAAGAGTGTAGAGCACGAAATTCAAAGTTATACTTACCGAACTTAATCCAATCTAAACTAACCAAACGTAACCCAACTAAGCCTAAGGTGC
>NW_016973533.1:0-1452 GCF_001483705.2 Eufriesea mexicana
TGGTGAATAGATAGCCTAACGCCTTCAATCCAATGGCAAATTCAGCCATCTACTTCCACGAAGATAACTCTATTCAAAGTCTATAAGCTGTCTCAGCTTGGCGATTAGATCGCCGAACGCCTTCAATCCAATGGCAAGTACAGCCATCTACTTGTCTGAGAATAAGTCTATTCAAAATCAATAATCGGTTATAGCTTGGTGAATAGATCGCCTAACGCCTTCAATTCAATGGCAAGTACAGCCATCTACTTGTCTGAGAATAAGT
The DNA here is from genome assembly GCF_001483705.2 of Eufriesea mexicana. NCBI lineage: Eukaryota > Metazoa > Arthropoda > Insecta > Hymenoptera > Apidae > Eufriesea > Eufriesea mexicana. Next base: position 266 of record NW_016973533.1, read on the forward strand.
CTATTCAAAATCAATAATCGGTTATAGCTTGGTGAATAGATCGCCTAACGCCTTCAATTCAATGGCAAGTACAGCCATCTACTTGTCTGAGAATAAGTCTATTCAAAATCAATAATCGGTTATAGCTTGGTGAATAGATGGCCTAACGCCTTCAGCCCAATTGCAAGTACATCCATTTACTTGCCTGAGAAATTGTCTATTCAAAATCTGTAATCTGCCATAGCTTAGTGATTAGATCGCCTTACGCCTTCAATCCGATGGCAAGTACAGCCATCTACTTGCCAGAGGATAGGTCTATTCAGAATATATATCCTGTTATAGCTTGGTGAATAGATCCCCTAAGGCCTTCAATCCAATGGCATGTAGAGTCACCTACTTGCCAGGGAATAGGTCAATTCAAAATATATAATCCGCTAAAGCTGGGTGAATATATGGCCTCACGCCTTCAATTCAATATCAAATGCAGACATCTACTTGCCAGAAAATAGGTCTATTCAATATCTATAATCGGTTGTAGCTTGGTGAATAGAATGCCTAACGCCTTCAATTCAATGGCAAGTACAGCCATCTGGTTGCCAGGGTGTAGGTCTATTCAAAATCTATAGCACTTTATACCTTGGTGAATAGATCCCCTAACGCCTTCAGTACAATGGAAGGTACAGCCATTTAATTGCCAGAGTATATGCCTATTGAAGATCTATAGTCTGTTAGAGCTCAGTGAATAGATCGCCTAACGCCTTCAATCTAATGGCAAGTACAGACATCTGGTTGCCAGGGTATAGGTCTATTCAAAATCTATAGCATTTTATACCTTGGTGAATAGATCGCCTAACGCCTCCAGCCCAATGGCGAGTACAGCCATTTACTTGCCAGAGAATAGGCCTATTCAAAATCTATAATCTGTTAGAGCTTGGTGAATAGGTCGCCCAACGCCTTCAACCAATGGCAGGTACAGCAATCTACTTGCCAGAGAATACGTCTATTGAAAATCTATAACCTTCTACAGCTTGGTGAATAGACCGCCTAACGCCTTCAATCCAATGGCATGTACAGTCATCTACTTGCCAGAGAATAGGACTATTCAAAATCGAATATCCGTTATAGCATGGTGAATAGATAGCCTTACACCTTCAAATCAATGGCAAGTACAGACACCTACTTGCCAGAAAATAGGTCTATTCAAAATC
>NW_016973534.1:0-1140 GCF_001483705.2 Eufriesea mexicana
AGTTCCGCAGCAGTGGTCGCGGCACGTTCCGTTGGGTTACAGTACGTTTGGCTAGGTTAGTGTCGGCTACTTCGGCTTTCGTACTTTACACTGCTCTTCCGTGCGTTTCTGTGATCTACTGCGCTCTACTACATTCTGCTTGTCTCTGGGGTTGCCAGCAGCAATGGTCGCGGCACGTCATATTGAGTTATACTACGATCGGTGTGGTTAGGTTAGGTCAGGTTAGGTTGGTATACCTACGGCCTTTGTGCTATTCCCTGCAAAGCGGTGGGTTTCTGCGCCCTACTGTGCTATAGTACATTCTGCTTGGCTCAGGGAAGGCCCGCAGCAGCGGTTGCGGCAAGCTCTGTTGTGCTTCGCTACGTTTGGCTACGTTAGGTTAGGTCAGGTTATGTTCGGGTAGCTTCGACTTTTGTGCTGTTCACTAAAATGCTGTGGATTTCTGCGCATTAATGCCCTGTAGTGCCCTCTACTTGTCTCTATGGAGAACAGTAATAGTTGTCTGGTCATGTTAGTTTGAGACAAGTTATGTTTGGATATATTACGTTTGGCTATGTTAGGACAGGCTACATCGACTTTTGTCCTTTACTGTGCTAAGCAGCGAGTTTCTCTGATCTACTTTCCCCTTCTACATTCTGCCTGTCTCTGGGGAGGCTAGGAGCAGTTGTCGCAGCACGTGGTGTTGAGTTATGCGACGTTCGGTTATATTAGGTTTGGTCAGGTTATGTTATGGTACCTTAGACTTTTGTGCACCTCACTGCCATGCGGTGGCTATCTGAGCACTACTGTGATGTAGTACATACTGCTTGTCTCTGAGGAGGCCAGCAATAGTGGTCTCGTCAAGTTAGAATGTGCTGGGCTACGTTTGTGTGTGTCACGTTTGGGTAGGTCAGGATAGGCTACTTTGACTTTTGAACACAGCTCTTCGGTGAATTTCTGTGATCTACTGTGCTCCACTACATTCTGCTTTGCTCCAGGGGTGCCAGCAGTAGTGACCGCAGGACGTTGTGTGGAGTTATGCTACGGTTGGTGAGGTTAAGTTAGGACAGGTTTGGTTGGGATATTGACGGATTTTAGGTCTTACATTACAATGCGGTGGATATCTGCGCTCTACTGTGCTGCATTATATTCTGCTTGGCG
>NW_016973535.1:0-618 GCF_001483705.2 Eufriesea mexicana
AACAGATACTAACGATCCTAGACTAATATTGCTTGCCTCCACATTGCCAAGCAGAACATACTGCAGGAGAATGGAGCGCAGGAGTCAATGGAATGGCAGTGTATAGCAGAAAAGTCAAAGCTATCCAAAAGTAATCCATGCTAACGTAACCTAACAAAACGTAACCTAACAGAACCTGACATGCCGCGGCCACTATTTCTGGCCACCACAGAGCAAACCAGATTACATTAGAGCACAGTAGAATGAGGAAGGAACCGAACACCAGTGTACGGCGCAAAGGTCATAGTTATCCTGCCCTAACCTAACAAATCGAGACATTACAAGCGTAACCAAACACTGCCTAACGAGCCGCCACCACTATTGCTGGCCTCACCAGAGCCAAGCAGAGTACATTAGAGGAGAGTGGAGAGCAGAAATCCAGAGAGTCGAGGTGTACAAGAATGGTCAAAGATACCGAAACCTAACCCAAACTAACATAACGTGACCTGAAATAGCCATGCTCAACGTAACGTGCCGCCACGACAATCGCACGCCTTCCCGGTGCCAAGCAGATTTGAGTACAGCTCAGTGGAGGGCAGGAAACCACCGGATAACTGTGTACAGCACGAAAGTCAAAGT
>NW_016973536.1:0-297 GCF_001483705.2 Eufriesea mexicana
AGCACACGCTGGAGGAATGTCCGGAGTGGGCTCGCGAGCGCCGGGTACTTTGTCGCGTGGTGGGTCGAGACATTTCACTCTCCGTCGTCGTGGCGCGGATGATGGAGAGCTTAGGTGCGTAGCGTGCGGTTGCCTCCTTCTGCGAGGCGGTTATGTTACAGAAGGAGACCGCGGAGAGAGCCCGCCAGCGCAGCGCGTGCTTCTCGAGCGTAGGGCGGTGGAGGCTGCAAGCGCGGCTCCAGTGGTCGTCCCGCGCACTGCCGGATGTGTTAACGCGTTAGACCTCCGCCTTCGCGA
>NW_016973537.1:0-1153 GCF_001483705.2 Eufriesea mexicana
ACAGCAGAGCGCAGAAGTCCGCCACACTGCAGCGTATAGCACGAGAGTCAGCCATACACAGACCTAACCTGATCCTACCTAACCAACCCAAACGTAGTGTAACGAAGCATCACGTAACGAGACCAATATATCTGGCCTCCCCAGCGCCAAGCAGAGCATATTAGTGCACATTAGAGCGCACAAGTCCACCGAATAGCAATGAATAGCACAAAGGTCGGAGTAGCCTATCCTAACCTAACCAAACGTAACACATTCAAACGTAGCCTAAATCAACCTGTCATTACGAGACAACTATTGCTGACCACCACAGAGAGAGGTAGAGTGCACTACGGCACAGTAGATCGTAGCAATAATCCGCAATGAAGTGAAAAGCACAAAAGTGGAAGATACCCAAACACAGCCCGACCTAACCTAACCCACACAAACGTAGAGTTGCTCAACAGAGCGTGCCGCGACCACTGCTGCGGGACTCTACAGAGCCAAGCAGAATACAGTGGAGCAGAGTTGATCACTGGACCCCGCCTGATAATAGTATAAAGAACGAAAGTCGAAGCCATCATGGTCAAACATAAGGTAACATAGCCTAATCAAACGTAGCCTAATTCCACATAACGTGACACGTATATTTCTGTCCTCCTCAGGGCCAAGCAGATTACAGCTGAGCGCAGTCGAGTGCAGAAATCCTTCGAATAGCAGTGAATAGCACGAAAGCCGTAGATAACCCTGCATAACCGTACCCAACCTAACCTAACCGAACGTAGCAGGTCTCAAGAATACATTCTGCGACACCTCCTAACCTCCCCATAGACAAGCAGAATGCAGTAGAGCACAGTATATCACAGAAATACAACCACTGACAGTGTATAGGACAAATGTCAAAGCCATACTAACCAAACTTAACCAAACCTAACCTAGCAGAACGTAAACTAACTCAACCTGATGTGCCGAGACCACTGTTGCTGGCCTACGCAGACCCAAGCAGAGAGTATTGGAACATACTAGAGCCCAGTAGTCCGCGAATAGGAGTGTATAGCACAAAGGTCTAAACTATCCCATGCTAACCTCCCAAGCGTAACATAACCGAACGTACCATATTTCAACGTAACGTTCCGAGACCACCATTGCTGGTCTCCCGCGAGGCAAGTAGAAGATA
>NW_016973538.1:0-763 GCF_001483705.2 Eufriesea mexicana
ATTGGCTACTATGACTTTTGTGCTACACACTGATATTCGGTGGATGCCTGCGTTCTGATGTGCCTTTATATGCTCTGCTTGGACCCACGTAGGCCATCAATAGCGGATCGTCAGGCTGAGTTATGCTACGTTTGGTTAGGATAGATTACGCCATGTTTTGCTATGGCGCTCTCGAATCCTGTGGCATAAGCTGCTATTCTGTGGTTCCCTGCGCCCAACATTGCTCTGTTACACTCTGCCCGACTTGAGGGAGGTGAGCAATAGTGGTCGTGTCACGCTACCTTGTGTTATGTTACGTTCGGTGAAGATACGTTAGGCTATGTTTGGTCGGGAAAGGTTTGACTTTCGTGATATACCCCGTTATTCGGTGGATTTCTGTGATCTACGGTGCTCTTGTGCAATCTGCTAGCTCCGCTTTAGCTTCCTCTAATGCACTCTGGTTGGAGATGTGGCGGCCAGCAGGACAGGTATAAGCGCGTTTGATTAGGCACGATTGCGGTTGGTAATGACACGTTTGGTTGGATTGGGACAGAATAACTTTGTCTTTTGCGCGATGCACTGTCATTCTGTGGGTTCCTGCGCACTACATTGCTATACTACAACCAGCTCGACTCTGAGGTGGCCAGCAATAGTGGTCGTGTCACGATGGGTTCAGTTGTGTTACGTTTGATTAGGCTAGCTTGGGCTGTGTATGGTTATGATGGCTTTGACCGTTGCACTAAGCACTGCCATTCGTTGGAGCCCTGCTCTCGACTGTCCACTA
>NW_016973538.1:776-1108 GCF_001483705.2 Eufriesea mexicana
ATGCGGATGCCAGCAACTGGGGTCTCGGCACGTAAGGTTGAGTCAGGTTACGTTCGGTTAGGTTACGTGTGTTTCGGTTAGGTTTGGGTTGCCACGAGCTTTCTGCTCTACACTGTGATTTTTTGGGTTTCTGCACTCTACTCTCCATTAATGAGTTCTGCTTCTCTCCTTGCAGGCCAGCGATAGTGGTCGCGTGACGTTAGCTTCGGTCAGGTTACGTTTGATTACGTTACGATCGGTTAGGCTAAGAGGGGCTAGCTTTGTCTCTCGCGCTAAACATTGCTATTCGGCGGATTTCTGCAATCTACTGTTGTCTAATGTTTTCAGCTTGT
>NW_016973539.1:0-545 GCF_001483705.2 Eufriesea mexicana
GTGGTATGGATATATTTATGGATGTGCGTGGGGATGTATGTCTGGATATATGGATGGATGGATGGATGGATGTATGGATGGAAGTATGGGTGGATGTATGTATGGATGGATGGATGTATGTATGGATGCGCGTATGGGTGGATGTATGTATGGATGGAAGAATGTATGGATGGGTGTATGGATGGATAGATGGATGCATGGATGTATGGAAGGATGGATGTATGAATGTGTGGATGTATGGATGGGTGGATATATGGATGGAAGGTAGTCTGGTTCTATGCATTTATGGATCTATGTATGTATAGATCTATGGATGAATGGATGGATGGATGTATGGATATATTCATGCATGTGCCATGGGTTGCATGTACGGGTTTATGGATGGATGTATGGATGTATGTATGGATGGCGGGATGTATGCGTATATGGGTGGATGGGTGTATGAATATTTGGATATATGGCTGGATCGACGTATGGTTGGGTGGACGTATGGATGGATGGATGTATGGATGGATGGATGTATGGAAGTATGGTAGTGTGTATTG
>NW_016973540.1:0-245 GCF_001483705.2 Eufriesea mexicana
GTATACATCGAAAGCCAAATCTATCCGGACATAACCAAGGCAAACGTAGCCAAACAGAACGCATCCTAACTCTACCTATCGTGCCGGGTAAACTATTACTGGCCTCCGCAGAGACGAGCAGAGTATAGTAGAGCAATGTAGAGCGTGGAGATCCACCGAATAGCAGTCTATGGAACAATAGTCAACTCTATCCTTTCCTTACCTATCCAAACTTAATATAAGCGAACGCAACATATCTTATCCTA
>NW_016973541.1:0-313 GCF_001483705.2 Eufriesea mexicana
TAGTATACTCTGCTTGGCTCTGGCAAGGCCAGGAATATTGTTCTCGTCACGCTATGTTGAGTTGCACTACGTTCGGGTAGGTTAGGCTATGTCAGGTTAGGTTAGGGTACCTTCTACCTTCGTGCTTGCACTGCAATGCGGTCGGTTTCTGCAGTCTACGGTGTACTAGTATGTGCTGCTTTGCGCTGGGGAGGCCGTCAATAGTGGTCTTGGCACACTAGGATTCTTTATGGTACGCACTGTTATAGTGCGTTTGGTGAGGTCAGGATAGGATAGCTTAGACTTTTGTGCTATACACCGCTCTCCGCGGGTA
>NW_016973542.1:0-611 GCF_001483705.2 Eufriesea mexicana
TCTATAGAATCTGCGAGCAAAATTCGATTTTATTGACATTTTCGACTAATATCGCGGTGAGCTTACTTTCTTGCATAGATAAGGAAGAAATATACTATTGGCTTACTATAGTCATAGCGATGCTATAGAATCAGGCTGGAAAATTCAATTTTAAATAATGCTATAGAATCAGGCTGGAAAACACAATTTTATTTAAATTTTCGACTAATATCGTGGTGACCTAACTCTCTTGCATATATCAGGAGGAAAGATTCTACTGGCGTGCTATAGCCTTTGCAATGCTATAGAATCGGGCTGGAAAATTCAATTTCATTGACCTTTTCGGCTAATATCGTGGTGACATAACTTTCTTGCATATATAAGGAGGAAAGATTCTACTGGCGTGCTATAGCCTTTGCAATGCTATAGAATCGGGCTGGAAAATTCAATTTCATTGACCTTTTCGGCTAATATCGTGGTGACCTATGCTTCTTGCATATATCAGGAGGAAAGATTCTACTGGCGCGCTATTGCCATTGCAATGCTATAAAATCAGCCTGGAAAATTGTATTTTATTGACATTTCCGACTAATATCGTCGTGGGCTAACTTTCTTGCATAAATAAGGAGGAA
>NW_016973543.1:0-364 GCF_001483705.2 Eufriesea mexicana
ATACATTCATAAATCCACACATCCATACATGCTTCAATACATACATACACCCATACATCCATAAAACCATATATCCATACATCTATAAGCACATGCATCCGTACACACACATCCATACATCCATCCGTCGGTACAACAATCCTTCCATGCATCCATATATCGATACATCCGCACATCCATAAATCCGTCCATCCATGCTCCCATGCAACCATACATTCGTCCACCCACACATCCACGCATACATTAACCCATCCACCCATACATCCATACATCCGTCCATACGTACTTCTGTCCATCCATGCAACCTTCCATTAATACATCCAACCACCCATTCATCCATCCATCCGTACATCGACGCATCCAT
>NW_016973543.1:382-716 GCF_001483705.2 Eufriesea mexicana
ATACATCCGTCCATATTTCAATCCATCAATACTTCCATCCATCCATAAATCCATCCACCCGTACACCCATCCATACATCCATAAATCCATCCATACATCCATTCATACATCCACCCATACATACATCCATCCATACACTCATGCATCCATTCATCCGTCTATACCAACATCCATGTATCCATACACCCATGCATACAACCATACGTACAACCACACTTCCATCCATCCACACATACATCCATACGCACATCCATACATACATCTATACATGCATTCATACCTCCATCCATATATCCATACATACATCCATACATACATCCATACAAACAGCCAT
>NW_016973544.1:0-930 GCF_001483705.2 Eufriesea mexicana
GTTTGGTTATGTTACGCTTGGTAATGTTAGGACAGGATAGCTATGTCTTTCATGCTATAGGCCCCTATTGGGTGGGTTTCTACTCTCCATAGTGCTCTATTGTGCTCTGTTCGGCTCTGGGGAAGCCATTAATAGTGACCTCGGCATGATAGGAGATATAGGATACGTTTGGTCAGGTTACGTTAGCGCAGGTTAGGTTTGGATAGCTTCGATTTTTCTACTCTACACTGCGATTCCATGGATCTCTGCGCTCTACTCTCCTCTATCATGTTCTGCTTGTCTCTGTGGAGGCCAGCAGTGGTGGTTGCAGCACGATAGGTTGAGATAAGTTGCGCTTGGCTGGGCTAAGGTAGGATACGTTTTGTTACGATAGTTTTGACTTTGTGCTGTATATTGCTTTTCGGCAGATATCTGCGCACTGCATTGCTCTATTATCATTTGCTTGAATCTGGGGAGGCCACCAATAGCGGTTGCGGCACGTTTGGCTGTTGCAGGTTACGTTTGGTTTTGTTAGGTTAGGTTGCGTTTGGTCACGGTGGCTTTGACTCTTGCGCCATGCACTGCTATTCGGCCGATATCTGCTCTCTGCATTGCTGTACTAGCATCTGCTTGTCTGTGGGAGGGCTGCAACTGTGGTCGTGACACGTTTGGTTAAGTGAGACTTCCTTCGGTTAGGTTAGGTTAGATTAAGTTTGATTAGGATGGCTTGGACTTTTGTACAATACACTGCTGTTCGGTGGATTCCTGCGCTCTAGGTTGCTCTACTATGCTCTGTCCCGCTCTAGGGAGGCCAGCAATTGTGGTCACGACACGTTATGAAGTGTTAGATTACGTTTGCTTTGGTTAGGATACGTTTCCTTAGGCTATGGTAGCATTGACTTTTGTGCTATACAACGCTATTCTGTGTATTTCTACGCACTACATTGCTCT
>NW_016973545.1:0-1372 GCF_001483705.2 Eufriesea mexicana
GCTATGTTCTAATATGCTCTGCTTGGCTCCGGGGAGGCCAGCAATATTGGACTATTCACGTTAAGTCGAGTTACGCTACGTTTGGGTAGGTAAGGTTCGGAGAGGTTAGGTGAGGAGATCACCGAATTTCGTGCTATACACTGCTATTCGGTGGATTCCTGCGCTCTGTTGTGTTCTAATATTAACTTCGCTCTGGGGAGGCCAGTTATAGTGTTCTCGGCACGGTAGGTTTTGTTATGTTACGTTTGGCTATGTTAGGTTAGCTTGGGTTTGGCTAGGGTGGCTTTGACTTCTGTGCTATACACTGCTAATCGGTGGACTTCTACGCTCTACACAGGTCCACTATACTACGTTCGACTCTGAGGAGGCAAGCAATAGTTGTCTCGGCACGTTAGGTTAGGGTGGCTTCGGCTTTTCTGCCTTAAACTGCGCTTCTTTGGATTTCTGCGCTCTACTGTGCTCTAGTATATTCTGCTTGTCCCTGTGGAGGCTAGATACAGTGGTCTCGCCAAATTAGCTTGTCTCATGTTACCTTTGTGTATGTTACGTTTGTCTATGTTAGGAAAGGATACATTGACTTTTGTGCTCTTCACCGCTATTCGGTGGATTTCTGCTCTCTAATGTGCTCTAACATGCTCTGCTTTTCTCTGCGGTGGCCAGCATTAGTGGTCTCGGCACGTTTGGTTGAGCTACGCTACGTTCGGTTATGTTACGTTCGGTGAGGTTATGATATGGTCGTTTTGACTTTGTGCCATACAATGCCGCCGGCGGATTTCTGCGATCCACGAGCCACGGCGTTCTAATATTTTCTGCTTGGCTCCTGGGAGGCCAGTAATGGTGGTCTCGGCACGTTAGGATGTGTTATGTTACGTTCGGTTAGGTTAGGTTTTGCTAAAATCGGAATGGTTGTCCCTGACTTTCGTGCTATACACTGCTTTTGGATGATTTTTGCGCTCGGTAGTACTATACTGTATTCTGCTTGGCTCAGGTGAGGACAGCTATAGTGGTCACGGCACGCTGTTGGGCTATGCTACGTTTGGATTTGTTTGGTTGGGCCAGCATAGGTTAGGTTATCCTTCACTTTTGTGGTATGCACTGCAATGCTGTGGACGCCAGCGCACTGTAGTGATCTAGTACACTCTGCTTGTCCTTGTGGAGGCCAGCATTGGTGATCTCGTCGTGTTAGGTAGAGTTGGTCTACGTTTGGATGTGTTACGTTTGGCTATGATAGGGTATGCTACGTAGACTTTTGTGATTTACACACCTGTTTCGAGGATTTCTGTAATCAACTGTGCTCTACTACGTTCTCCTTGGATGTGGGGAGGCCAGGAGCTGCGGTCGCGGTACGTCACGTTGAGTTATACTATGTTTG
>NW_016973546.1:0-992 GCF_001483705.2 Eufriesea mexicana
AACCCAACCTAACGTGCATAGGCTACATTTGCTGACTCGCGCAAGGTCAACCAGAATATACCACAGCACAGGGGAGCGCAGAAACCCGCAGCATTGCAGTGTAAAGTAGAATACACAAAGATGTCCTAAACTAACCAGACCTAACCTAACCTAATCAAACGGTGCCAATCCCAACTTTACGTGCCGATACCACTATTCCTGTCCCTCGTGTAGCCTAGCTGAACATATTAGAGCACTGTAGAGGGCGAAATCCACCGAAGAGCAGTGTATTACGCAAACGTCAGAGCCATTCTAAACTAACCTAACGTATCATAACGTAACCGAACGTAAACTAACTCTACCTAACGTTCCGCGGATAGCTATCCCTTGCTAACCTAACCAATCATGACAATACCGAACGTAACCGAACACTACCTGACGTGCCGCCACGGATATTGCTGGCCTCGGCAGAGCCAAACAGGGTATATTAGAAGAGAGTAGGGCTCAGAAATCCATAGAATCGCGGTGTACAGCAGAATAGGCAGGGACAACAGAACCAAACACGTAGTAAAGTAACCTACCCTGACACAGACAAACTCAACATGACGTGCCGCGACCACTATTTCTGGCCTTCCAAGCTCCAGGCTGAAAGCACTAGGACGCTGAAGAGCCCTGAAGTCCACCAAATATATGTGAGTAGCACAATAGACCGAGCTAACGTCACCTAACCTAGCCAAACATTACATTACCAACCGCAATATAACACAAACTGACGTGCCGCGACCACGATTGTTCGTCTCCCAGAGCCAAGCGGAACATATTAGTGGATAGAGCATATTAGTGGATAGTAGATCTCGGAAATCCATAGAATGTCAGAATATATGCGAAAAGACTGAGCCACCCAAGCGTAACCCAAACCAACGGAGCCTAATCATACATAGCATGACCCTATATTACGTGCCGCGACCGCTATTGCTGGACACCCCAGGGTCAAACAGGATATAGTGGAGCAT
>NW_016973547.1:0-299 GCF_001483705.2 Eufriesea mexicana
TTTACGCAAGAAAGGTTGCTCACCACGATATTAGTCGAAAGTGTCAATAAAATTGAATTTTCCAGCGGTATTCTATAGCACAGCGACGACTGCAGCACGCCAATTGAAACCATCCCCCTGATTGATGAAAGAAAAATAGCTCACTGTGATATTAGTCGAAAATGTCAATAAATTTGTATTTTCCAACCACATTCAGTATCACTGCATAGGCTACAGCACGCCAATATAATTACTGATTCTTATATATGCAAGAAAGTTGGCTCTTCACGATATTAGTCGAAAATGTCAATAAAATTGAA
>NW_016973547.1:407-958 GCF_001483705.2 Eufriesea mexicana
GAAAATGTCAATAAATTTGTAATTTCCAACCACATTCAGTATCACTGCATAGGCTACAGCACGCCAATATAATTATTCATTTTTATATATGCAGGAAAGTTGGCTCAGCACGATATTAGTCGAAAATGTCAATAAAATTGTATTTTCCAGCCGTATTCTATAGCTTTGCAATGCCCATAGCACACCAATAGATTCTTTCCTCCTTATATATATATTTATGGAAGCAAGATAACTCACCACAATATTAGTCGAAAATGTCAATAAAATTGAACTTTCCAGCCAGATTCTATAGCATTGCGACGGCTATAGAAAGTGAATTGCATCTTTGCTCCTTGTATATGCAAGAAAGTCAGCTCACTACGGTGTTAGAAGAAATTGTCAATAAATTTGAATTTCCCAAACACATTCTATATAAATGCAATGGCTATAGCACGCCAATATTATCCTTCCTCCTTGTTTATGCAAAAAAGATAGCTCAACACAAAACTAGCCGGAAATGTCAATATAATAGAGTTTTTCAGCCTGATTCTAAAGCATTGCAATGGCTACAG
>NW_016973548.1:0-735 GCF_001483705.2 Eufriesea mexicana
TGACATTTTCGATTAATATCGTGGTGAGCTGACATCCATGCATAAATAAGGAGGGAAGATACTTTTGCCGTGCTGTAGCCATTATAATGCTATAGAATCTACCTCGGAAATGCAACTTTATTGACATTTTCGACTAATATCGTGGTGTGGTAACTTTCCTGCATAAATGCGGCGGAAAGATTCTATTGGCCAGCTATAGCCATTGCAATTCTGTAGTATCTGGATGGAAAATACAGTTTTATTGACATTTTCGACTAATATTGTGGTGAGCTGTCATCCCTGCATAAATAAGGAGGAAAGATTCTACTGGCGAGCTAAAGCCAATGCAATGCTACAGAATCGGGCTGGAAAATGCAACTTTATTGTCATTTTCGACTAATATCCTGGTGAGGTAGCTTTCTTGCATAAATACGGCGGAAATATTCCATTGGCCAGCTATAGCCATTGCAATTCAATAGTATCTGGGTGGAAAATACAGTTTTATTGACATTTTATCATTTCCGACTAATATCGTGGTGAGGTGACATCCCTGCATAAATAAGGAGGAAGGATTCTACTGGCGAGCTGTAGCCATTGCAATGCTACAGAATCTGCCTGGAAAATTTAATTTTATTGCCATTTTCGACTGATATCGGCGTGAGCTGCCGTTCTTGCATACATAAGGAGGAAAGGTCCTAATTGCCAGCTATAGCCATTGCAATTCTATAGTATCTGGATGGAAAATTCAATTTTTTT
>NW_016973549.1:0-2490 GCF_001483705.2 Eufriesea mexicana
ATATAGCTCTAAAGTCAAAGCTACCCTCTCCCAACCTAACCAACGGTAAAATGACCAAACGTAACATAACTCAACCTAGCGTACTGAGACAGCTGTTGCTGCGCTCCCCAGAGCCAATCAGAACATACCAGAACACAGTAGGGCGCAGAAATCCACCGAAAAGCAGTGTACACAACGTAAGTCAAAGCTATGCATACCTGACCCTATCTAACGTAATGTAGTCAAACGTAGCCTGCTAAGTAGAACGGGCCAATACCACTATAACCGGCCTCCCCAGAGTCGAGGAGGGTATAGTAGAGCAACGTAGGGCGTACAAATCTACCGAACTGCAGTGTACAGCACAAAAGAAGAAGCTACTCTATCCTAACCGATCCAAACCTAATATAACCAAACGCAGCTTAAACTAACCTAACGTGACGTGCCACAAACCTTTATTGCAGGCCGCACCAGAGCTAGGCAGAGTAGAGCAGAGCAATGTAGAGCGCTGAAGGCGCCCGAACAGCAGTGTATGGCATAGAGGTTAAAGACGCCTTAAACAAACCTGACCAAACCTAGCCTACCCAAACATGACAGCTAAACCTAACTTGCCGGGAGCACTATTCCTGGCGTCCACAGGAACAAGCAGAATGTGAAAGCGCACAGAAGGACGCTGAAGTCCATCGAATAGCAGTGTTTAGCATAAAAGTCGAAGCTATCATAACCTAACATGTCCTAACCTAACCTAACCGAACATAGCTTAACAAAACAGAACGTGCCGCGACAAATATTGCTGGCTTCCCGGGAGTCGAGCGGGGCATAGTAGATCAGTGTAGAGCGCAGGAACGCAACGAATTGCAGTGCATAGCGCAAAAGACAGAGACATGCTGACCAAACCTAGCCTAACCTGACGTAACCAAACGTAAAATAACACAAACAAACGTGCCACGATCGCTATTGCTGGCCTCCCCAGACACAAGCAGATGATAGTAGAGCAATGCGGAGAGCTGATAACGTCCGAATAGAAGTGTATAGCACAAAAGACAAAGCTATCCAAACCAAACATATCCTAGGTCAGTCAAGCCTAACGTAACATATCTCAACCAAGCGTGCCACGAACATTATTGCTGGCCTCCCCAGGGACAAACAGAGTACATTAGAGCGCAGCAGAGTGCCGAAACCAACCGCACAGCAGTGCATATACAATAGTCCAAGCTATCCCATCCTAACCTAACCATACGTAACATAGCTTAACCTATCGTGTCGCGACCACTGCTGCTGGCGTCCCTGGAGACAAGCAGATCTTATCATAGAAGAGTAGAGAGCTGACATCAACCGAAAAACAGTGTATAGCACAAAAGTCAACGCTATCCTCGCCTCAACTGACCAAACGTTGCATATCCAAACGTAACGTAACCCAACCTGGGCTGCCACGACCGCTATTGCTGGCCTCACGAGAGCCAAGCAGACGCTAGTAGAGCAATGCAGTGCGCAGGTATCGGCCGAATAGCAGTATATAGCGCAAAATAGAAAGCCATCCTAACGAAACGTAACCTAACCTGACCTAACCAGACGTGACCTAACTCAACCTATCTGGTTGGGTCATGTTACGTTCGGTTGTGTTACGCTTGGTTGTGTGATGTCACGGTAGCTTGCACCCTTCTGCTGTGCACTGCTTTTCGGTGGATTTCTGCGCCCTACAGTGACCTAGTTTTCCCTTCTTTGCTCTGGGAATTCCAGAAATAGTGGCCGCGTCGTGGTAGGATGGGATAGGTTACGCTTGGTTAGGTTAGGTTGAGGTACCTTCCGTGATACGCAATGACATGATCTGGACGCCAGCTCTCTGTTCTCCTATAATATGCCCTGGTTGGAGACGGGGAGGGCCGCAATACTAGCCTCGGCACGTTAGGTCTATGTGGGATACGTTTGGTTAGGTTGTGTTAGCATTGGTATGGTTTGGATGGCTTCAGCTTATCCGCTTGCACTGTGATTCTAGGGATTTCTGCGCTCCACCCCATCTCGTATGATGTGCTTGGCCCTAGGGAGGCCACCAAATGTGGTCGCGTCACGTTTGGTTGACTTGTGTTACGTTTGATAATGATACGACTGGCTAGGTTTGGAGATGGTAGCATTGGCTTTTGTGCTATACACTGCTATTCCGTCGATTTCTGCTCTATACTGTACCTAGTATATTCTGCTTGGCTCTGGGGATGTCAGCAACTATGGTCTAGGTACGCTAGGTTCAGCTATGTTACGTTTGGTTTGGCTAGGCAAGGATAGCTTTGACTGTTGTGCTGTACACTGCTATTCGGTACGCTCCCTACTTTGTTCTTATATGCTCTGCTCGGCTCTGGGGATGCCTGCAATGCTGGTCGCGGCAAGTTAGTCTATGTGAGGCTACGTATGGTTGCGTTAAGTCAGTCTGTGTTAGGTTTGGATAGATTAGACTTCAGAGGCATACATTGATACTCGGTTGGTTTCTGCGCTCTACTATGCTCTACTATATCCTGCTTG
>NW_016973550.1:0-472 GCF_001483705.2 Eufriesea mexicana
CATAGCCTGAATCAACCGAACGTGAGGAGGCCGCCATTGCTGCACCCCGAGAGCCAAGTAGAGCACATCAGAGGACAGTGGAACGGAGAAATTCTTAGAACCGCGGTGTATATCAGGAAAGTCAAAGCGGCGCAGGCTTAATCAAAACAAATAGGACATAACCAAACATAACCTCACTTAACCCAATGCGCCGAGACAGCTATTGCTGCCCTCCTCAGAGCCATGCAGTGCATACTAGAGCTGAGTGGGCCCAGAAGCCCGCCGAAAAGCAGTGTAAAGCACAAAGGTTGAAGCTATCATGGCCTAACTTTGCCTAACGCTACCTAACCGAACGAAACCCGTCTGAACATAACGTGCCGAGGCCACTATTGCTGGCATTCCCAGCTCGAAGCCGAATGCATTAGTGCATTGTAGGACGCAAAGATCCACCTAATAGTGGGCTATTGCTCTAAAGTCAAATATATCCTCCGCT
>NW_016973551.1:0-954 GCF_001483705.2 Eufriesea mexicana
CGTATTTGCGTTATGGATGTACGGATGTATGTATGCATGGATGTATGTATGTAAGTATATATGAATGTACGGAGGCATGGATGTATGGAAGTGTGGGTGGACGAATGGATGGGTGAATGGACGGAAGAATGGATGTATGCATGGATGCTTGTATGGATGGATGTATGGATGTATGTATGTATGCATGTATGGATGTACGAATTTAAAAAAAAAATGTATGGATTTATGGATGGACGGGTGGATGTATGGATGTATGGATGTATGGATGTATGTATGTATGGATGTACGAACGTATGGATGTACGAATGTATGGGTATACGGATGTACGGATGTATGGATATATATCTTTATAGATGGATGGATTTATGGATGTATGGATGTATGAATATATGGATGGATGGATGGATGTATAGATGTATGGATCGATGGGTGTATGGATGGGTGCTTATATGGATGGATGGATGTATGGTTCGATGGATGTATGGATGTACGAATTTATCGATGTACGGGTGTATGGGTGGATGAGTGTATGGATTGATGGCCGTAAGGATGGACGGTTGTATGGATGGATTGAGGTATGGATGGACGGATGTACGAATGAATGTATGTACGGATGAATGGATGTATGTATGTTTGGGTGTACGAATGTATGGATGTACGGATGTATCGATGTATGGATGTATATCTGTATGTATGTATGGATGGATGGATGTATGCGTGGATGGATGTATGAGTGGACGGGTGTATGCATGGCTGCAAGCATGGATGTACGTATGGATGCATTCACGCATGTATTTATGGATGTCTGTACGGATGAGTGTATGGGGGTATGGATGGGTGTATGGATGGGCGTATGGATGCCTGAGTGCATGGATGGGTGGATTTATGGAGGTATGGATGTGTGGATGTATGGATGTATGTATGGATGAATGTATTGATGTATGTATGCATGTA
>NW_016973552.1:0-528 GCF_001483705.2 Eufriesea mexicana
AACCCAACGCGCCACGGCCGCGATTTCAAGAACTCCGTGAGCAAAGCAGGAAACATTAGATCACATTAGGGCGCAGAAATCCGCCGAATAGCAGTGTACAGCTCAAAAGTCGAAGCAACCCTATACTAACCTAAACGAACGTAACCTAACCGAGCGCAGCCTAACTAAACCTATGGTGACGTTACCACTATTGATGACCTTCTCAGCGCCAATCAGAGCAGACTAGAGCACTGCACGGCCGAGAAATCTACCGAGTAGCAGTGTATAGCGCAAAAGTCAATGCTATCCTCTCCAAACCAAACCAAACACAACATAACCAAACGTAACATAAATCAACCTAACGTGCTGCAACCACTACTGCTGGCCTCCCCAGTATTAAGCAGAACATAATAGCAGAGTGTATAGCGCAGGAATCCATAGAATCGCACTGTATATACTGTATATCAGAAAAGCCATAGGTACGCAAGCCTAACACAAGCCAACGGAGCATAGCCAAATATAGCCTAACTTTAGCTAACGTGCTGAGCC
>NW_016973553.1:0-636 GCF_001483705.2 Eufriesea mexicana
ATAGCTCACCACGATATTAGTCGAAGCTGTCAATAAAATTGAACTTTCCAGCCAGATTCTTTGGCATTGCAATCGATGTAGCACGCCAATAGTATCTTTCCTCCTAATTTATGCAAGAAAGGAAGCTATCTACGATATTAGTCGAAAATGTCAGAAAAATGGAATTTTCCAGCCAGATTCCAGAGCATTGCAATGGCTATAGCACGCCAAGAAGACCTTTCCTCCTTACCTATGCATGGAAGTTATCTCACCACGATATTAGTCGAAAATGCCAATAAAATTGAACTTTCCAGCATGATTCTATAGCATTGAAACGGATATAGCACGCCAATAGAATCGTCCCTCCCTACTTATGCAAGAGAGTTCGCTCACCACGATATTAGTCGAAAATTACAATAAAATTGTATTTTCCAGCCAGATTCTACAGGATTGCGATGGCTACAGCAGGTCAATAGAATCTTTTCTCCTCATTTATGCAAGAGACTTAACTCACCACGATATTAGTCGAAACTGTCAATAAAATTGAGCTTTCCAGCCAGATTCTATAGCATTACAAGGGATATAGCACGCCAAAATAATCTTCCCTCCTTATTTATGCAAAAAAGGTATCACACTACGATATAAGTCGAAAATGTC
>NW_016973554.1:0-253 GCF_001483705.2 Eufriesea mexicana
GACCACTACTGCTGGCATCCCCAGAGCCAAGCGGTGCGAATTAGAGCGCAGTAGAGCGCGAAACTCCGCCGAATATCAGTTCATATCAGGAAAGGCAAAGCCTACCTTCGCTACCCAAACGAATCGTAACAAAAGCAAACGTTGCCTATCTGAACATAACGTGACAAGGTCGCAATTACTGTCAACAGCGGTATCGAGCAGAGTATAGCAGAGCAATGTGGATCGAAGGAATCCACCGGATAGCCTTGTATAG
>NW_016973555.1:0-869 GCF_001483705.2 Eufriesea mexicana
CAAGCGCAACATACTAGAGGAGAGTAGTGCTCAGAAATCAATAGAATCACAGTGTATGGCAGAAAGGTCAAAGATATCAAAGCCTAACGCGAACTAACGTAACATAACCAAGCGCAGCCTAACTCAACACAACTTGCCGCGACCATTATTGCTCGCCCCGCCAGGGCCAAGCAGAATACAGTAGAGAACAGTAGAGCGCAGAAATTCACCGAAAAGCCGCGTACGGTAAGTAAGTCAAAGCTATCCTAGCCGAGCCTAACCAAACCTAACCAACCCTAACGTAACCTAACTCAACCAAACTTGTCGAGACCGCCATTGCTTTCCACCACAGAGCCGGGCAGTACTTACTGAGGAAGAGTAGATCGCAGAAATCCATGGAATCGCAGTGTATAGCAGAAAAGTTAAAGCTATCCGAACTTAACCCATACTAACCTAACCCAACCAAACGTAATTCAAAGCAACATGTCACCACCACTGTTGCAAGCCTACCCAGGACCAAACAGAACATAGCAGAGCGTAGTAGAGTGCAGAAATCCACCGAATAACAGGGCACGACACGAATAAGGAGGTATCCCAACCGAACCTAGCAAAACCATGCCATCCAAACGCATCATAACTCAACCTAACGTGCGGAGACCACTATTACGGGACGCCGCAGAGCCAAGCAGATAATATTAGAGCGTAGTAGAGCGCAGTAATACACCGAAAAGTGGTGTATAGCACAAAAGCCCCAGCATTCCTATACTAGCCTAGGCAAACGTATCATGACCAAGCGTAGCCTAACTCAATATAACCTGCCGAGACTGTAATATAACGTGCGACGCACAGTAGAGCGCTGCAATGCTTCTAATAGCAGTGTGTGCCAAAGA
>NW_016973556.1:0-399 GCF_001483705.2 Eufriesea mexicana
AAGTACAGCCATCTACTTGTCTGACAATAGGTCCTTTCAAAATCAATAACCTGTTATAGCTTGTTGAATAGATCGCCTAATGCGTTCAATCCAATGGCTAGTGCAGCCATCTACTTGGCAGAGGATAGGTCTGTTCAAAATCTATAACATGTTATAGCTTGGTGAATAGATCGCCTAACGCCTACAATCTAATGGCAAGAACAGCCATATCCTTGCCAGAAAATATGTCTATTCAAAATCTATAACCTGTTATAGCATGGTGAATAGATCGCCTAAAGCCTTCAATCCAATGGCTAGTACAGGCATCTACATGCCAGAGAATAGGTCTATTCAATATCTATAATCTGTTATAAGTTGGTGAATAGATCGCCTAACGCCTTCAATCCAATGGCAAGTACA
>NW_016973557.1:0-369 GCF_001483705.2 Eufriesea mexicana
GTATAGCACAAAAGTCAGAGCTGTCACCTCCTAACACAGCCGAACGTAGCATAACCGAACGTAGCATAACCGAACGTAACATAACCGAACGTAAGGTAACTCAACCTATCGGTTCACTACCGCAATCGCTGGCATCCCCATAGTCGAGTAGGTTATTGTAAAGCAACGAGGAGCGCGAAAATCCACCGAATAGCAGTATATAGCATTAAAGTCAAAGATATCGTGTCCAAACCTAACCAAGCGTAACATAAACATACGTAACCTATCTCAGCCAAACGCGTCGAGCACTATATCTCTGGCTTCCATGGAACAAAGCAGAGAATGTTAGATCACAGTAGAGCGCAGGAATCATCCGAATAGCAGTGCATA
>NW_016973558.1:0-240 GCF_001483705.2 Eufriesea mexicana
GCATGCTATAGCCATAGCAATGCTATAGAATCTCACTGGAAAATTCAATTATATTTACTTTTTTGACTAATATCGTGGTGAGCTAATTTTGTTGCATAAATAAGTAGGATAGTTTCTATTGGCATGCTATAGCCATTGCAATGATATAGAATCTGCCTGGAAAATTCAATTTTAAGACATTTTCTACAAATATCATGGTTAGCTGATTTTGTTGCATAAATAAGGAGGAAAGATTCTATT
>NW_016973558.1:302-584 GCF_001483705.2 Eufriesea mexicana
ATTTTATTGACATTTTCGACTGCTATAGTGGTGAGCTGGTTTTGTTGGATAAATAAGGACTAAAGAATTTACTGGCATGCTCTAGCCATTGCAATGCTATTGAATCTGAACGGAAAATCCAATTTTATTGACATATTCGACTAATGTCGTGGTGAGCTAATTTTGTTGCATAAATACGGAGGAATGATTCTATGGGCACGCCTTAGCCATTTCAGTACAATGGAATCTGACTGGGAAATTCAATTTTTTTGACATTCTCGATTAATAACGTTTTGAGGTAAT
>NW_016973559.1:0-539 GCF_001483705.2 Eufriesea mexicana
TTGGCCCTTGGGAGTCCAGCATTTGACTTTTGCGCTATACTCTGATATTCGGTGGAGCTCTGCACTCTACTGCGATCTTAGATGGACTGTGTCGCTCTGAGGAGGCCAGAAATAGTTGCCGCGACGCGTCAGGCTTAGTTTCGTCACGTACGGCTATATAAGGTTTGTTTGGGTCAGGTTTGGATATTCATGACTTTTCTGCTCTACCCTGCGATTCTATAGGTCACAGGCTCCCCTCTCCTCTAATATGAAATAATATGAACTGCTTGGCGATGGGGAGGTCAGCAATAGTGGTCTAGGCACGTTATGCTTTATTGGGATAAATTTGGTTGTGCTACGTTTGATATGGCCAGGACAGGATAACTTTGAGCTCTGTGCTATGCACTGCTACTCGGTGCATGTCTGCGCTCTACATTGCTCTAATATATTCCGCTTGGCACCGGGGAGGCCATCAATTGTGGCCTCGGACCTTTAGTGTGGGTTCGGCTTCGTTTGGCTATGTCAGGCTAATTCGGGTTAGTTTATGATGGCTTTGATTT
>NW_016973560.1:0-1077 GCF_001483705.2 Eufriesea mexicana
GGTTACGTTTGGTTAGGTCTGTCTTCTTTGCTTTGGGCTAGTAGACCTTTGTCTTCTGTTCCGCACACCGTAATGCTGTGGGCTTCTGCTCTATACTGCGCTCTAGTATGTTTCGCTTTTCTATGCGGACGCCAGCAGCAGTCGTCACGGCACGTTAGCTTGAGTTATATCATGTTTGGTAAGGTTTGGCGGCGATAGATCACACTTCTGCGGTATAAACTGCTATTCGGTGGATTTCTGCGCTCTGCTGTGCTGTAATAAGCACTGCGTGTCGCTGGAGAGGCCAGCAATTGTGTTCTCGGCACATTAGATTGAGTTACGCTGCGAAAATCTA
Source organism: Eufriesea mexicana (assembly GCF_001483705.2). Classification (NCBI taxonomy): domain Eukaryota; kingdom Metazoa; phylum Arthropoda; class Insecta; order Hymenoptera; family Apidae; genus Eufriesea; species Eufriesea mexicana. The sequence goes on from NW_016973560.1 coordinate 335, forward strand.
GGCCACGTTTGGTTAGGTCGTCATAGAATATCTTTGACTTTTGTTCTATACACTACAATTCGGTGGGCCCCTGCGTTCTCCGTTGCTCTACTACAATCTGTGCTACTCTCGGGAGGCCAGCAGTAGTTGTCGCCCCACGTTAGGCTGTGTTATGTTACGTTTGGTTGGGTTAGGTTTGGTTAGGTTTGCCTTGCCTTTCGTGCTATACACTGCCATTCTGGTTATTACAGCGTTCAACATTGCTCTGCCGTACTCTGCTTAGGTCTCTTGAGTCTAGCAATATCGGTCGTGGCACGTCAGGTTGGGTTACGTTACGTCGGCTTATGTTATGTGTGGCTAGGTTAGGATAGAGTTGTTTCGGATTTTGTGCTATACACAGCAATTCGCTTGTTTTCTGCACCCTACTGTGCTCTAGTACGACCTGCTTGGCTCTGAGGAGGCCAGCAATGGTGAACTCGGCTCGCTAAGTTGAGTTAGTCTGCCTTTGGTTTGGTCACGTTTGGTTAGGAAAGGAAGGTATGGCTCCGGCTTCAGTGCTATACACTGCTATACGGTGCATATCTGCGCTCTGCATTTCTGTACTAGCGTCTGCTTGGCTCAAGTCAGGCCAGCAACAGCGATCGTGTCACGTTCACTTGAGTTAGGTTACGTTTGGTTGGTTAAGGCTAGGATATGTTTCATTGGGACGGCTTTGACTTTTGTGCTATACGCTGCTATTATGTGGCTTTCTGCGCTCTACTCTT
>NW_016973561.1:0-594 GCF_001483705.2 Eufriesea mexicana
AGTCGAAAATGTCAATAAAATTGAATTTTCCATCCAGATTCTATAGCATTGCAAAGGCTATAGTACGCCAAAAGGATCCTTCCGCCTTATTTACGCAAGAAAAATAGTTAACTACGATATTAGTCGAAAATGTCAATAAAATTGAATTTTGCATCCAGCTTCTATGGCATTGCAATGCCTATAGCACGCCAATAGAAACCTTCCTCCTTATTTATGCAAGAAAGTCAACTCGCCACAATATTAGTCGAAAATGTCAATAAAATTGAACTTTCCAGACCGATTCTGCAGCATTGCAATGGCTATTGCACGCAAAAAGGATCTTTCCTCCATACTTATGCCAGGGAGCTAGCTCACCATGATATTAGTCGAAAATGTCAATAAAATTGATCTTTCCAGCCCGATTCTGCAGCATTGCAATGGCTATAGCACGCCAAAAGGCTCTTTCCTACTTACTTATGCAAGGAACGCGGCTCACCAACGCAAGGAACGCGGCTCACCACGATATCAGACGAAAATGTCAATAAAATTGAGTTTTCCAGAGAGATTCTATACCATTGCAACGGTTATACCTTGCCAATATAATCTTTCCTCCTT
>NW_016973562.1:0-538 GCF_001483705.2 Eufriesea mexicana
CAGCATAACTTGACGCGACCACTATTGCCAGACGCGCGGGGAAAGGCGGAACGTATTACAGAAAAGTAGAGCGCAGAAATCAACAGTATCGCGGTGTATAGTGCGAAAGTCAAAGCATCCCTATCTTAACCAGGCCAAACATGACATAACTCAGCATAACGTGCCGAGCCAACTGTTGCCTGTCTCACCTGAGACCAGCAGAACATATTAAAGGGGAGAAGGGCGCAGAAACAAATATAATCGCCGTGCATAGCACTATAGGCGAAGCTACCCTATCTTAACATAGCAATACGTAAAATAGCCGAACGTAGCCTGTCTCAACCTAAGGTTCCGAGACCGCAATTGCCTGCCTCCCCAGAGTTAAGCAGAAAGCACTAGAGCACGGTAGAGCACATAATGCCACCAAATTGCAATGTCTAGCACAAAAGACCGTAACCTAATCCGCAGTAATCCATCCTAATCGAACGCAGACTGTCTGAACCTGACGCGTTGCCACAACCATTGCTGGCCATGCCAGGGACGAGCAGTGTATAGTAGA
>NW_016973563.1:0-744 GCF_001483705.2 Eufriesea mexicana
ATATTAGTAGAAAATGTCAATAAAATTGAATTTTCCAGTCAGATTTCAGAGCGTTGCATTGGCTATAGCACGCCAATAGAATGGTTCCTCATTATTTATGTAAGAAAGCAGCTCACAACGATATTATTCCATATGTCAATAAAATCGAATTTTGCAGCCAGGTTTCAGAGCATTGCAATGGCTATAGCACGCGAATAGAATGTTTCCTCCTTATTTACGCAAGAAGTCCAGCTAACCACGATATTGGACGAAAATGTGAATAAAATTGTATTTTGCAGCCAGCTTCTGCAGCACACCAATGGCTATAGCGCTCCAATATTATCTTCCCTGCTTATTTATGCGAGAAAGTTTGCTCACCACGATGTTAGTCTAGAATGTCATTCAAATTGAATTTTCCCAACAGATTCTTTAGCACTGCGATAGCAATAGGAGGTGAATAGAGTCTTTCCTCGTTATTTACGCAAGAAAGATACCTCACCACGATAATAGTCCAAATTTCAATAAAATTGAATATTCCTGCCAGATTCTACAGCATTGCAATGGCTGCTGCACGCCAATAGAGTCTTCCCTCCATATTTATGCAAGTAGGTTAGGTCACCACGATATTAGTAGAAATTATCAATAAAATTGAATTTTCCAGGAAGATTTCAGAGGGTTGCATTGGCTATATCACGCCAAAAGAATGTTTCCTCCTTATTTATGCAAGAAAGAGAGCTCACCACGATGTTAGTCCAAATGTCAATA
>NW_016973564.1:0-568 GCF_001483705.2 Eufriesea mexicana
GATCTAACGGTTTATTTTATATTTTATACCGCGACTGCAATTCCGGAGGTTAGATGTGCCTCACCACCGTTCTAGCGGATTAAGTTTATGATGGTAAAGCAAAGTTTAGGAATTTTTACAAGTACCAGACTCGACAGATGGGACTCACGTGTGACAGACCCAACAAGCGACGGACGGACACTACTTATAAATCACGTCATTGACCATAAAAAATCGGCTCCTTAACAGTTTCCTACTCCTTAGCCAAAGGTCCTTCCGTCACACCCTCTGTCCAATTAAAACTCCTTACTTTTCCACCACCAATGTTTATTTTGCCCAATCGGAACTAAACTGAAGAAAACACCGGACGGGACACAAGGAGACACGACATAGGTCAAATTCGAAAAATCAGTTAAAAATCAGTTCGTCTTCGACACCGATCCTTGAAACATCTTACTTACACGTATAAATGCGTGTTCGAAACGGTACTCCGTTCAACGTCTCCATTATATTCTATACTTGACAGTAAATAAACACTCTCTTTTGACCACACACTCTGGATCCTTAATATTACAACTAGTCACGCAAT
>NW_016973565.1:0-486 GCF_001483705.2 Eufriesea mexicana
TCAAAGCTATAGAATCTGGCAGGAAAATAAAATGTTATTGACATTTTCGACTAATATCGTGGTAAGCTATGTCCCTTGTATAAATAATGGGGAAAGATTCTGTTGGTGTGCTATAGGCACTTCAATGCTATAGAATCTGGCAGGAAAATACAATTTTATTGACATTTTCGACTAATATCGTTGTGAGCCAACTTTTTGCAATAATAAGTAGGGTACATTCTATTGGCCTGCTATAGCCATTCGATTTCTATAGTATCTGCCCGGAAAATTCAATTTTATGGCCGTTTTCGACCAATATCGCGGTGAGCTAACTTTCCTACATATATAAGGCGGAAAGATTCTATTGGTGTGCACTTGGCTTGCTATAGTCGTTGCAATGCTATAGAATCTCACCGGAAAGTTCAACTTTATTGACATTTTCGACTAATATCGTGGTGAGCTAACTTCCATGCATCGGTAAGGAGGAAACATTCTTTTGGCGTGCTA
>NW_016973566.1:0-588 GCF_001483705.2 Eufriesea mexicana
TGGCTCCAGGGATGCCAGCAATTGCGGTCTCGACACGTTTGTTTGAGTCAGAATACGTTTGGTCGGGTTAAATTTGTTTGGGTTAGCTGAGGATAGCTTTGTCTATCGTGGTATACAGTGCTATTGGTTGGAATACTTCGATATACATTCTTCTACTTTGCCCCGCTTGACTCTGGGTTGGAAAGCAATAGTGGTCGTAGCACGTTATGAAGAGTTGTGCTACGTTCATTCAAGTTAGGGCAGGTTATGCCAGGAAGTCTTTCACTTTGTGTTTTACATTGCAATGCGGTGGATTACTGCGCTCTACTGTGCTCTAGCATATTCTGCTTGTCTCTGGGGTGGACAGCAATTTCGGCCTTGCCACGTTAGGTTGAGTTATACTACGTTTGGTTCGGTTATTTTGCTTGGGATAGGTTTCGATACCTTTGACTTCTCTGCTATGCACTGCTATTGTACGTATTTCTAGGAGCAACTCTCATCTAAAAGGCTCTACTTGGCTCTGGGATCGCCAGCAGTAGTTGTCGGGGCACGTTGGATTGACTTAAGTTACGTTTGGTTATGTTACGATTGGTTATGTTTGGTTAGAAT
>NW_016973567.1:0-358 GCF_001483705.2 Eufriesea mexicana
TAGGCCAGGAATATTGGACCCGGCACGTAAGGTTCAGTTAATCTACATCTGAATACGTTAGGTGAGCAGATATTAGGTTATGGTTTAATAGACTTCTGTGCTATACGCAAATATTTCATGGCTTTCTGCGCCCTACTGTACTCCAGGATATTCTGTTTGTCTCTGGGGTGGCCAGCAACAGAGGTCTCGGCAACGTTAGGTGAAGTTATGTTATGTTCGTTTATATTAGGTTTGGATAGATTAAGATAGGATAGGGTTGACATTTGCTGTGTGGACTTCTATCCGGTTGATTTCCACGCTATACATTGCTCTACTATACTCTGCTCGACACCCAGGATGGGTGCAATAGTACTCGTGG
>NW_016973568.1:0-274 GCF_001483705.2 Eufriesea mexicana
CAGGTTCTATAGCATTGCAATGGCTATAGCATGCCAAAAGAATCTTTCCACATTATTTATGCAGGAAAATTATCTCATCACGATATTAGCCGGAAATGTCAATAACAGGATTTTCCAGTCAGATTCTATTACACTGCAATGGCTATAGCATGCGAGTAGAATCTTCCCTCCTTATTTATGCAACAAAACTAGCTCACCACGATATTAGTCGAAAATGTCAATAAAATTGGATTTTCCAGTCAGATTCTATTACACTGCAATGGCTATAGCATGC
>NW_016973569.1:0-543 GCF_001483705.2 Eufriesea mexicana
AAATTTTGTCAGGATAGCTTTAACTTTTGTGCTGTGCACTGCTATTCGGTGGATGCCTGCGCTACACTGTGCTCTAGTTTGACCTGCTTTGCTCTGGGGAGGGCAGCAATATCGGTCTCGGCAAGTAAGGTTGTGTTATGCTAAGCTTGGTTATGTTCTGTTAGCTTGGGTTAGGCTTGGGTAACTAGGACTGATCCGGTATGCAAAGCGATTCTATGGTTTTCTTTGTCCTACTCCCCACAAATGTGTTCTGCTTGGCTCTGTGGCGGCCAGCAATAGCGGTCGCGGCGCGTTAGGTCGAGCTAGGTTGCGCTTGGTTGCGTTACGATTGTCTACGCTAGGAGGGGATATCTTTGTCTTTAGTGCCGTATTCTGTTATTAGGTGGATTTCTGCTTCCTATAGTGCTTTAATATGTTCAGCTATTTGTCTCTGGGAACGCCAGGAATAGTGGCCTCCGCACGTTATGTTGAGTCAGGCTGCGCTCGGATATGTTGAGTTAGGCCACGTTTAGTTGGGATGGCCTTAACTTTTGTGCTGTACAC
>NW_016973570.1:0-476 GCF_001483705.2 Eufriesea mexicana
AACTCTCCAGACAGATTCTATATCATTGCAATGGCAATAACACGCCAATAGAATCTTTCCTCTCTATTTATGCAAGAAAGTTAGCTCAATACGATACCAGTCGAAAATGTCAACAAAATCGAACTTTCCAGACAGATTCTCTAGCATTGAAATGGCTATAGCAAGCCAAAGGAATGTAACTTCTTATTTATGCAAGAAAGATATCTCACCGCGATATTAGTCGATACTGTCAATAAAATTGAACTTTTCAGGCAGATTCTATTGCACTGCAATGGCTATAGCACGCCAATAGCATCTTTCCTACGTAATTATGCAAGAAAGTTAGCTCTCCACGATATTAGTCAAAAATGTCAATAAAGTTGTATTTTCCTGGCAGATTCTACTGCATTGCAATCGCTATAGCGCCCCAGAATGATCTTTCCTCCTTACTTAGGGAAGGAAGTTTGCTCACCACGATATTAGTCCAAACTGTCAAG
>NW_016973571.1:0-666 GCF_001483705.2 Eufriesea mexicana
TTCAATTGGCGTGCTATAGCCATCGCAATGCTATAGAATATGCCTGGAAAATTCAATTATATTCACATTTTCGACTAATATAGTGGTGATCTAACATTCTTGCTTAAATAAGGAGTACAGATGCTTTTCGAGTGCTATAGCCATTGCAATGGTATAGAATGTGGCTGGAAAATACAATGTTGTTATGTTTACATTTTCGACTACTATCGTGGTGAGCTAACTCTCTTACATAAATAAGGCGGAATGGTACTATTGGCGTGCTATAGCCTTTGCAATGCTATAGAATCAGGCTGGCAAGTACAATTATATTGACATTTTCGTCTAATATCGTAGTGAGGTAACTTTTTTGCACTAATAAGGATGAAAGATTCTATTGGTGTGCTATAGGCATTGCAAAGCTATAGAATCGTCCTGGAAAGTTCAGTTTTAATGACATTTTCGACTAATATCGTGGTGAGCTAACTTCCTTGCGTAAGTAAGGAGTACAGATGCTTTTTGAGTGCTATAGCCATTGCAATGGTATAGAATGGGGCTGTAATATACAATTTTGTTGACATTTTCCACTAATAGCGTGGTGAGTTAACTTGCTCGCATAAATAAGGCGAAAAGATTCTGTTGGCGTGCTATAGGCATTGCAATGCTACAGAATCTTGCTGGAAAATTCAA
>NW_016973572.1:0-662 GCF_001483705.2 Eufriesea mexicana
GTCGAGCAGAGTGTAGTAGTGCAATGTAGAGCGAACAAATCCACCGAATAGCAGTGTATGGCAGGAAAACCGAATCTATCCATACGTAATCCAAGCAAACGTAACCATACCTATCGTACCATAACTCAACTAAGCGTGCCGGTACCACTATTGCTGGCCTCCCCAGAAGCATGCAGAGTATGCGGAGAAATGCACCGAATAGCTGTCTATAGCACACAAGTCAACTCTGACCTGTCCTAACCTAGCCAAACGTAATAAAGGCAAACGTAACGTAACTTCATATAACGTGACGAGAACAGAGTTGCTTGCGTCCACAGAGACAAGCGGAATATACTGGAGCACAGTAGAGCGCCGGAATCCACCGAACAACATTGTACACCACATAAGTCGAAGCTATCAAAACCTAAGCCAGACCAACATAACCTAAACTAACGTAAGTAACAAAATCTAACGTGATGAGACCACTCATTACTGGTATCCCCATAGACGGGAATATTATGGTACAGCAATGTAGGGCGCAGAAATCCACCGAATAGCGGCGTATGGCGCAAAAGTCAGTGACATCCTGATAAAAATTATCCTAACATAACCAAACCAATGGTAACCTAACACAACCGAAGGTTAGACGACCGCCATTGCTGGCCCTCCAGAGGCAAGCAGAT
>NW_016973573.1:0-497 GCF_001483705.2 Eufriesea mexicana
AGCAGGCTATAGATTTTGAATAGACCTATTCTCTGGCAAGTAGATGGCTGTAGTTGCCATTGGTTGACGACGTTAGGCCATCTATTCTCCATGCTACAACGGATTATAGATCTGGAATAGGCCTATTCTCTGGCAAGTAGACGGCTGCACTTGCCATTGTATTGAGGGCGTTAGGCGATCTATTCTCCAAGATATAACTGGTTACAGATTTTGAATAGACCTATTCTCTGGCAAGTAGACGGCTGTACTTGCCATTCGATTGAAGGCGTTAGGCGATCTATTCTCCAAGATATAACTGGTTACAGATTTTGAATAGACCTATTCTCTGGCAAGTAGATGGCTGTACTTGCCATTGGTTGAAGACGTTAGGCGACCTATTCTCCAAACTATAGCAGACTATAGATTTTGAATAGACCTATTATCTGGCAAGTAGATGCTGTACTTGCCATTGGATTGAAGGCGTTAGGCGATCTATTCACCAAGCTATAACGGGTTAT
>NW_016973574.1:0-274 GCF_001483705.2 Eufriesea mexicana
TAGAGCGCAGAATTCCACCGAATAACAGTACGAAAGACCAAGCGATTCTAACAGTACCTGTCACAGCCTAACCTAACCGAACGTATCCTGACAATAGCTAACCTTCCGGGACCACATTTGGAGACCCCCCTGTGCCACGCAGAAGATATCAGTGTGCAGAAGATCGCAGAAAACCGCCGAAAAACAGTGTATAGCATAAAATTAAAAAATAAAATAGAAAAGCTATCCCAACCTAACCTAGCCAAACGTAACATAACCAAGCGTTACTTAACTC
>NW_016973575.1:0-576 GCF_001483705.2 Eufriesea mexicana
TGTTTGGCTCTGGGGAGGCAAGGAACAGTGGTCGCGGCACGTCACATTGAGATATGCTACGTCTGGTCAGGTTAGGTTAGGTCAGGTTGGGCTAAGGGATCTACTGCCTTTGCGCCACTCACTGCAATGCGGTGGATATCTGTGCTCTTCTGTGCTCTAGTACATTCTAGTTGCCTTTGTCTAGGACAGCAGTACTGGTCACGTCGTGTATGTTTGGGTTTGGATACATTCGGTTATGTTACTTTTGGCTGGGATAGGATATGGCGCTTAGACTATTGTGCTATACTCTCCTATTCCGCGGATCTCTGCGACATAATGTCCTCCAATATGCTCTGCTTGGCTCTGGGGTTGCCAGAGATTGTGGTCTCGGCACGTGATGCGGAGTGCGGATACGTTCCGTTAGGCTAAGTTCGGAATTCTCGGTCAGGATTTCTTTCACATTTGTGCTATAGACCGCTATTTCTGCGTTCTGCATTGCTCTGCTATACTCAGCTTGACTCTGGCGAGGCGAGAAATAGTGGTCGCGGCGTGTGTGTATGTGCTCTCCTACTTTAGGTTAGGTTCGGCTAGGTTAAC
>NW_016973576.1:0-984 GCF_001483705.2 Eufriesea mexicana
TGTATGGATGGATGTATGGATGGCTGCATGCACGGATGAATGTATGGACGCATTTACGGATGTTTCTATGGATTTATGTATGGATGAGTTAATGGGGGTGTGCATGGTTGTATGGATGTACGTATGGATGGATGAGTGCATGGATGGGTGCATTTATGGATGTATGGATTTGTGGATGTATGAATGTACGTATGAATGAATGAGCTGGTGTATGTATGGATGTATGTATTGATGTCTGTATGGATGCATGTATGGATGGATGGATGGGTGGGGGGATGTATGGATGGATGGATGTATGGATCGATGGATGTATGGATGGTTGGATGATGGAGTGGATGGATATATGGAAGTATTGGTATATGGATGTTTGGATGCATGAAAGTATGTATGGATGGATGTATGGATGGATAGATGTATGGATCGATGGATGTATGGATTGGTGGTTGCATGGTTGGATGGATGTATGGAAGGATGGGTGTATGGATGGATGAATGTATGGATTGATGGACGTACGGATGGATTGAGGTATGGATGGTTGGATGTACGGATGAATGGATGTACGGAAGAATGGGTGTATGGATGAATTAAGGTATGGATGTATGTATGGATGGATGTCTGGATGTATGTATGTATGGATGTATATATGTATTGGTGTATGGAATGAAGCATGTACGGATGGATGGAGGTATGGTGGATGGATTTGTGGATGTATGGATGTATAAATGTATGGATGTATGGATGGATGGATGTATGTATTGACGGATGTATGGATGTATGGATGTATGGATGTATGTGTGGATGGATGGATGTATGGATGTATGTATGGATATATGTATGGATGTATGTATGGTAGTATGGATGTATGGAAGTATGGATTTATGAATGTGTGGATGTATGAATGTATGGATGGATGGATGTATTGATGTATAGATGTATGGATCGATGGGTTTATGGATGGGTGCTTGTATGGACGGATGGATGTAT
>NW_016973577.1:0-824 GCF_001483705.2 Eufriesea mexicana
AAGCAGAATATGTAAAAGAAGAGCAGTGCCCATAGATCCTACGCATTGCAGTGTATAGCACAATAGTCGAGCGTACGCTGACGTAAGCTGACCCGACCTAACGTATCCAAACGTAGCATACCATAACTCAAAGTAACGGGACAAATATTGCTAGCCTTCCCAGAGCCAAGCAGCATATACCACACCCCAGTAGAGCGCAGAAATCTACCCCATTGCAGCGTATACCACAATGGTCAAAGATATCATAACCTAACATGACGTAGCCTAGCCAAAGCAAACGTAGTCTGACACAACATAACGTGCCGAGGCCGCTATTGTTGCACTTCCCAGGGACAAGCAGGACATTCTAGAGCACAGTAGATCGCAGATATCCACCGAATAGCAGTGCACAACGCAATTGTTAAAGATATCCTGACCAAACTTACCCTCACAAAGTCCCAGAGCCAAGCAGCATATACCACACCCGAGTAGAGCGCAGAAATCCACCCCATTGCAGCGTATACCACAATGGTCAAAGATATCATAACCTAACATGACGTAGCCTAACCAAACCAAACGTAGTCTGACACAACATAACGTGCCGAGACCGCTATTGTTGCACTCCCCAGGGACAAGCAGGACATACTAGAGCAGAGTAGATTGCAGACATCCACCGAATAGCAGTGGACAGCGCAATAGTTAAAGATATCCTGACCAAACTTATCCTCACAAAAACCAAACGGAGAGTAACCTGTCTCAACGTAACGTGCAGAGGCCACTATTGCCGGACTTCCCGGAGCCAAGCTGAAAATATTAAAGCTCTGTACAGAGCAGAAATTTACCTA
>NW_016973578.1:0-744 GCF_001483705.2 Eufriesea mexicana
TATTCGAAAATGTCAATAAAATTGAATGTTCCAGACAGATTCTATAGCATTGCAATGGCTAAAACTCGCCAGGACAGTCTTTCATCCTTACATATGCGAGAAAGTCAGGTCACCACGGTATTAGTCGAAAATATGAATGAAATTGTACATTCCAGACAGATTCTATAGCATTGCAATGGCTATAGCACCCCAATAGATTCTTTCCACATTATTTATGCAAGAAAGTAAGTTCACCACAGTATTAGCCGAAAATGTCAAAAAAATTGAATTTTCGAGCCAGCTTCTACAGCACTGCAATGGCTATAGCACGTCAATAGAATCCTTCCTCCTTATTTATCCAAGAATGTAAGCTCACCACGATATTAGTCGAAAAAAAAAATGTCAATAAAATTTAATTTTCCAGCCAGTTTCTACAGCACTGCAATGGCTACAGCACGCCAAAAGGATCCTTCCTCCTTATTTATGCAAGAAAGAAAGTTCACCACAGTATTAGCAAAAAATGTCAATAAAATTGAATTTTCGAGCCAGATTCTACAGCCTTGCAATGGCTATAGCACTCCAATATAATCTTTCCTCCTTATTTATCGAAGAAAGTTAGCTCACCACAATATCAGTCGAAAATGACAATAAAATTGAATGTTCCAGCCAGATTCTATAGCATTCCAATGGCTCTAGCACGCCAATAGAATCTTTCCACCATGCTTATGCAAGGAAGTTACCTCACCACTATATTATTCGAAAATG
>NW_016973578.1:831-1300 GCF_001483705.2 Eufriesea mexicana
TTATTAGTCGAAAATGTCAACAAAATTGAATTTTCCTGCCAGATTATATACGATTGCAGTGACTATAGTACGCCAGTAGAACTTTTCCTCCTTCTATTTCCAAGAAAGTTAAGTTACCACGATAGTAGTCGCTAATGTCAATAAAATTGAATTTTCCAGCCATATTCTATAGCATTACCATGGCCATAACACGACAATAGCATATTTCACCCTTATTTATTCAAGAAAGTTAGTTCACCAAGATATCAGTCGAAAATGTCTATAAAAATGAATTTTCCAACCTGATTCTATGGCATTGCAATGGCTATAGCACGACAATTGGATATTTCCTCCTTATTTATGCAAAAAACCTCGGCAACCACGATATTAACACGATATTAGTCAAAACGTGAATAAAATTTAATTTTCCTGCTAGATTCTAAAGCATTGCAATGGCTACAGCTCGCCGATAGAATCCTTCCTCCATATT
>NW_016973579.1:0-519 GCF_001483705.2 Eufriesea mexicana
TGGATGGAAAATTCAATTTTATTGACATTTTCGACTGATATCGTGGCGAGCTAGCTTTCTTGCCTAAATAACGAGGAAATTATCTATTGGAGTGCTGTAGCCATTGCAATGCTGTAGCATCTGGCACGAAGATTCAACGTCATTGACATTTTCGACTGATATCGTGGTGAGCAACCTTTCTTGTATAAATAATGATGAAAGAATCTATTGGAGTGCTATAGCCATTGCAGTGCTGTAGCATCAGTCTCGAAAATTGAATTTCATTGACATTTTTGACTAATATCGTGGTGAGCTAACTTTCTTGTATAAATAAGGAGAAAAGATACTCTTGCCGTGCTATAACCATTGCAGTGATATAGAAGCTGCCAGGAATATTCAATTTTATTGATATTCTCGGCTAATATCGTGGTGAGCTAACTTTCTTGGATGAATATGGACGATAGATTCTATTGGCGCGCTATGGCCATTGCAATTCTATAGTATCTGGTTTGAAAATTCAATTTTATTGACATTTTCGAC
>NW_016973580.1:0-903 GCF_001483705.2 Eufriesea mexicana
GCCAATGCATTGCTGTAGTATCTGGCTGGAAAATTCAATTTTATTGACATTTCCGGCTAATACAGTTGTGACCAAACTCACTTGCTCAAGTAAGGAGGAAAGATACTATTGTCGTGCTATAGCCATTGCGTTGATATAGGATTTTTTGGAAAATTCAAATTTATTGACATTTTCGATTAACATAGTTGTGAGCTAACTTTCTTGCATAAATAACCAGGAAAGAATCTATTGGCGTGCTATGGGCATTGCAAAGCTACAGAATCTGGCTGGAAAGTTCAATTTTGTTGACATTTTCGACTAATATCGCGGTGAGTTAACTTTCTTGCATATATAAAGAGGAAAGATACAATTCACGTGCTGTAGCAGTCGCAATGCTATAGAATCTGGCTGGAAAGTTCAATTACGTTGACATTTTGGACTAATATCGTGGTGAGATAACTTCCTTGCATAAATAAAGAGGAAAGATTCTATTGGTGTGCTATAGGCATTGCAAAGCTATAGAATCTTCCTGGAAAATTCAATTTTATTGACATTTTCGATTAACATCGTGGTGAGCTAGCTTTATTGCATAAATAAGGAGGAAAGTATCAATTGGCGTGCTATAGACGTCGCAATGCTATGGTCTCTGGCAGGAAAATCCAATTTTACTGCCATTTTCGTCTAATATCGTGGTGCGCTATCTTTCTTGCATAACTAAGGAGGAACGATTCTTTTGGCGTGCTGTAGGCATTGCATGCTATAGAATCCTCCTGGAAAATCAAATTTTATTGACATTTTTGTCTAATATCGTGGTGGCCAAGCATAGTTGCATAAGTAAGGCGGAAAGATTCAATTAGCGTTCTATAGCCGTCGCAATGCTATAGAATCTGGCTGGAAAGTGCAGTTTTGTTGACATTTTCAACT
>NW_016973581.1:0-560 GCF_001483705.2 Eufriesea mexicana
CTAAGATTGGATATATTAGGACAGGATAGCTTTGCATTTTGCGGTATACACTGCTATTTGGTGAACTTCTGCGCCCCAGTGCGCTCTAGTATGTTCTGCTTGGCTCTCTGGTGGCCAGCAACAGAAGTCTCGGCACGATAGCCTGAGCTATGCTGCGTTCGGTCGTATTACGATGTTTCGTGCGGTTAGGGTATGGTAGCTCAGACATTTGTGCGATACACTGTTCTCCGCGGATTTCTGTGCTCTGCTGTGCGCTAATATTTTGTGCCCTGCTCTGGCGAGGCCAGCGACAGTGGTCTCGGCACGTTAGGTTTATTTATGCTACATTTGCATATGACAATTTTGGATACGTTGGGATGGTAAAGCTTGGACTTTTGCGCCATTCACCGATATCCAGGCGTTTCTCCTCTCTACTGCGCTCTAGTAGGTTCTGCATGGCTCTGTCGTGGCTGGTAATGGTGGTCTCGGCACGATAGTTTGTGCTAAGTTGCGTTTGGTTGGGTTAGGCTAGATCAGGTTGTGTTCAGATATCTTCGGCTTTTGTGCTCTTCACTACAAAG
>NW_016973582.1:0-778 GCF_001483705.2 Eufriesea mexicana
TGAAGATGATAAGGGTATAAAGGAAAATGAATAGGGAATAAAAAACTCCTTATGAGGTTTAGCTGAAGAGAAAGCCGAGGAGATGCACGTTAAGAGATATCAAGAATTATTAGGATAACTCATGTATTCGAATAGAATCATTTATCATATGTCTATGAATATTGTACATATATATATGGTCATTATAATGATAATTATCACGTGATATGTATTACGAAACATCTTCTCAGATTCTAATGTCTATATATCATTATCTATTATGTCGTTAACAATTAACATGTATATGTGAAACTTTCAAAGTGAATAAAAAGTACTTTAACATATAACCATAGCAGTTTCATTTTCTTTTTACCAGGAACAAAAGCACGCATCTTTATCTGTGACTTCATGTTCAACGGGCTATTAAGAGAGTAAAAAAAATGAAGAAAAATGTGTTATACTTATTTATGTTCTTTTATTGTTTTGTTTCTCCCGCCCAGCGGGTCACGTGGTTTTATATTCGGCAGTTTCAATCAACGCCATCTATGATTTGGGCTCAAAAAGCAAGAAAGTGATAGGAATATAGAATAGGCAAGGAGGTCGACGGAGTGCTGGTCACGTGACTGACAAGGACAGAGAGGGGATAGAAAAGGATAGAATGGCCCCGGCAGGGAAAAATTATTAATTAGATTTTCGTAAACTATTCGTGAACTTTTATAATTTCATTGCAAAGCTAGAACTTCAGGCTACATTCTTATATAACTTTCGTAAAGAATTTAACTCTAAATTGTTAGTTATT
>NW_016973583.1:0-2100 GCF_001483705.2 Eufriesea mexicana
GGCCTGGCTTAGACGAGGATACTATTGAAAAGTCTGGAAGTTATATGTATATAAAGCGGAGGTTTTCAGAGGACTTGCGAGAGTCCTCTATTCTCCTTGCAGTTAGGATCCATGTAGTGGCGAGGGTGAGAATGATGGTCGTTAAATATTCTATCTACATTCCTCGTTTTTCCGTCACATCGAGACATTTCCGTGACATCGTCTTCCTTCAGTACACCCAAAAAATCTAAATCGGCGATCGACGAACACGTGTACGAAGAGAAGAATTTAGAACATTGTATACAGTCGAAGAAGAATTTTGCTGAATTTGATCTTTCGACTTATTCTTGAATTCACGCAGAAAGAAAGTTGCAGAATTAAGTCGTTGCGAAATTCTGGAAATTTCTTGACCGCTAATTTGAATCGTCTGACTGGAAGAAAAATTCTTAAAGAAATGAAGGAATATTAATAAGGTAACATTCTCCATGAAATTCATTCATATTAATTAACCTCGCGAATTAGTTAATTATGTTGTATATGCGGGGAGACGAGCGGCGAAAGACTATCAGGAGAGTAATAAACAATGACATCGGCTTCGACATACAAGGAGAGTGAATGTCCTTCGGGTCACCGATTTAGTTGAAACTTTGCAGGTTTGTAGATATCGTCATGCAGTTTAATAAAATATATAATTATAGTAGCAACTACTCAATAATTTTTGAGATATTTAAGATTAAACTATGATTACCTCCTTAATTATAGATTTATTTCTACCAGTTTGGAAGTGAGGTTGCCCATGCAACAGTCGAAAATTTCTATGCTGATGAACCGAGGTTCGATTCCTGTCCATAATTGGTAGTTTTTTCAATCGATTTTGATTTTGTGTTCATTTTTCGTCTATGAAGACATTGTAAATAAACAATTGTAAATAAAATTTTTTAATAAAAAAATGTATTTTTTACACTTTCTTATGCAAGTATATATGTATTACAAAATAATAAGAATATTATGCAAGATAAATACTTTTCTATAGTAATCTTATACAGAAAATACAAAACCTATCGCTAATGTAAGTATTAATTATTAAATTAAACATTGTATAAGAATGTTGCCTATAATTCCAACTTTGCTTTGTAGCTACAAATGTTCATGAATTAATTAGATAAGCTTGAAAATTTATTAATTTTCTACTGCCGAATTGATATTATAAGGAGTGTTGGGAGTACATAACCAGACGAGGTATCGAGTTCGAATAAAAATTTTACCGCTCGCGAGCAGCGCCATCTATGATTTTGGACCCAAAATTCAGAAAAGTAATAGGAATACAGAATGTGCGAGGAGATCGTCGAAGAACTCGTTACGTGTCAAAGAAGGACAGATATGGGATAGAAAAGGATAAAAGGGCTCCGACAGTGAAGAGTTAATAAATTACCCAATTTCCGTTATTAATATATGAACTTTTATAATTGCATTGTAAAGCTGAAACATTAGGCAGTATTCTTATATAATTTTCATAACCAATTTAAAGCTAATTTGTTTATTATTAATTATTGTTTTATGGCGTCCATGATTTCGTAACGATGGCCGTCACCATCTTCCGTGAAAATATTTAATGCGAAACGAAACTAGAATCAAAATGTGAACAAAAGTAATATGTGAAAGCGCCCCAGGATTAATGAAAAACTGATGGCGTCTTCGACAACAATTCAAACACTGCGTAGAATAATCAGAAATAATTAATTAATTAGGTACAAATTTATATCGAAAAATATATTGGAAAGTCCTTGAAGGATTTACCCTTACGATGCAATTATGAAAGTACATAAATTAATCCCAGATATTGAGTAATTAGTGAATTTTCGAAGCTCGAAGCTCGCATTAGGTATAAAGAACATAGATTGCGCCTGGAGGTCGCCTAAATCCAAGTGACGTGGTGGATGAGATGAATAAAACCATAAAACGACATAAATAACCAACACACATTCTCCTTCATTCTTTCTATTCACTTAAGAATACCATAAGGTATTCTGTATTTTTTAATAAATTCAGTTCAAACAGTGGTTTCAATTAGATAATCGGCATTCATTTCTTTACCTGGCAGACGACAAATATACAAAGGTA
>NW_016973583.1:9852-10828 GCF_001483705.2 Eufriesea mexicana
AATTCTTGGAAATGACGTCATTTCCTGGAACTGTCACGGCAAGCGACCTCCTTTCATGTCATGTTATCCTGATACAAAATAGCAAAAATTGGCCGACAATTTCTCGTTGAGACAGTAAAAGTATTGTCCTCGAAATACCTCCTGTCACGTTATGTTATCCTGATACAAAATAGCTACACTTCACCCGGAATTTATTATCGAGGCTGCAAAAGTATTGTCACAGAAGCAATTTCTGTCTGATTTTACGACTTTGTATCAGGATAACATAACATGTCAGGAGGTCGTTCGCCGAGACATTTCCGAGAAATGACGTCATTTCCAAGAACTGCATGGAAAATACTTTTTCCGCTTCGAGGAAATATTTCTGGCCGATTTCGCGATTTTGTATTACGATAACATAACATGACAGGAGGTCCTTCGTCGACCGATTCTAAGAAATGACATTACTTTCTCAGAATTCCATTGAGATGAATCGCGCATCGTTTGCGTGAATATGTGTGGTATACATAGTCTATCCATTGAAAAGAGACTTTAATACACTTTTTTGCTTTACTTACCGTACATACCTTAATTCCTCATACTTTACATGTTATTATTCGAGATAATATTCAGGATGTTAAATTTATTACTAACTTATTTGCAATTAATGACTAATTTATAACTAACTTATAACTATCTTATAGCTAACTTGTGATTAGTATTTCAACTTTGGTGCGTAGCCCTTAGCTTGGTAACGTTTCCCAAAAGAAAACGATATCAATTACCAGGTGTCATCACGTGGAGGTGGCTACGCATCGTGACCAGACATGCACCCTAGTGGCGCAGCCTGCTAGTGCTATCTGTATCAACGGTACCCTAACCTAACTTGGAGCGAATTAAGTTAAAGTGACTCTACTGACACTTTATAAAATACCGTGTCTTATCATAGGGACTTCGATTTGGTATACTAAAATTTATTACTCTACTGTCGCAATGC
>NW_016973584.1:0-794 GCF_001483705.2 Eufriesea mexicana
ACTTCTGTGCTCTATTGTTCTCTATCACATTCTGCTTGTCTCTGGGGACGCCAGCAGTAGTGGTCGCGGTACGTTTGTTTCGGTTATGTCACGTTTCGCTTGGTTCGGTTAGGCTAGTTTCAGTCAGCATGTCTCTTACTTTTGCGCAATACACTGCAATGCGGTCGATTTCTACGCTCCGATGTGCTCTAATATGCTCCACGTGGCTCTGGGGAGGCCAGCAATGGTGGTCTCGGAAAGTTAGGTTGAGTTATGTTACGTTTGGTTAGGATACGTTGCCTTTGGTATGTATGATTAGATACGGCATTCGTGGTATACACTGCTATTCGATTGATTCCCGCGCTCTACTGTGCCCTTATATACATTGCTCGACAGTGGTACGGCCGAGAATAGCGGTCGCCGCACCTTTAGTTCAGTCTATCTACATTTGGTTTGGTTGTGTCAGCTTCGGTTTGGTGGCTTTATGCTCTCTAATGTGCTGTACTATGTTCTGCTTGTCTCTTTGGATGCCAAAAATAGTGATCCAGGCACGTTGTGTTGAGTTAGGTGCGTTTGGTTCTATTAAGTTTGGACAGGTTAGGATACGATAAAATCCACTTTTGTGCTGTGCACTGCTATCCGGAGGATTTCTACGCTCTAGGTTGTTCTACTATGCTCAGCTCGGTTCTAGGGGACAGTAATAGTGGTCTCGCCATATAAGGTTGCGTTAGGCTACGTTCAGTTATGTTACATTTGTATAGGTTAGGATAGGACAGCATCGACTTTTGTGTACAGCATCGATCTTCCAGTTTTGT
>NW_016973585.1:0-785 GCF_001483705.2 Eufriesea mexicana
TGACTTTTCGGCTTTACGCTGCCACTCGGTGGATTCCTACGCTCTACTCTCCTCTAATATGATGCGATTGGCCATGGAGAGGCCAGCAACGGTGGCCTAGGCACTTTAGGTTGGATTAGGTTACGTTCGCTTATGTTACTTATGGTTATGTTAGGTTAGGATAACTTAGTCTTTTGTGATATACACTGCTATTCGGTGTATTCCTGCGCTCTACGTTGCTCTACTATACACTGCTCGACTATTGCGAGGCCAGCAATAGAAGTCGTGTCACGATAAGTTAGCTCATGTTACCTTTGGTTACGTTACGACTGGTTAGGCTAGGATGGGATAGCTTCTACTTTTGCGCTATACGCTGCTGTCAGGTGTACCTCTCCGCTCTACTGTGCTCTAATATGATCCGCAGGACTCTGGTGTGGCCAGCAATTGTTTTCTTGCCTCGTTACGTTAAGCTATGATACCGTCGGTTATATTACGTTTGGATAGGTTTGGATAAGTTATCTTTGGCTATTGCGCTATACGCTGCCATTCAGTGGACTTCTACCCTCTACTGTGCTCGAACATCCCTTGCCTCGCTCCGGGGAGGCCAGCAATAGTGGTCTCGGCACGTTAGGTTTCGATAGCCTACGTTTGCTTAAGCTAGGTTGGGTCAGGTTAGGTTGGGATATCACTTACAGCGATGAGCTGCTATTTGGTGGCTTTCTGCGACGTACTGTGCTGCAGTATATTCTGCTTGTCTCTGGAGGCGTCAGCAATTGTTGAGTTAGGATTCTTTCGTCTACGTTACG
>NW_016973586.1:0-545 GCF_001483705.2 Eufriesea mexicana
AGGAATCCCCCGAAAAGGAGTGTAGAGTACAAAAGTCAAAGATATTCTCACCGAATATTTCCTAAGCCAACCAAACCGAACGTAAACTATCTCAACGTATCGTGCCGAAACCGCTATTGCTGCCCTCCCCAAAGTCAAGCAGGACGTACCAGATCACAGTAGGACGCAGGGATTCACCGAAAAGCTGCGTACAGCGCAAAAGTCAAAGCTATCCTGACCAAGCCTATCCTGACCCAGCATAACCGAACGAAACCTGACTGATCATATCGTGCCGAGACAACTATTGTTGGCATTGCCAGAACCAAGATGAAAATATTAGAGCATAGTAGGGCGCGGAAGTCCACCTAATAGCAGATTATAGCACTAAAGGCATGGCTATCCTCTCCTAAGCTAACCTGCGGAATCGTAACATAACCGAACGTATCCTTACTTACACTGACGGGACGTGAGCACTATTTCTGGCCTCTCCAGGGACAAGCAGTGCATACTAGAGCGCAGCAGATCGCAGAAATCCACCGAAGAGCAGTTTACAGCGCAAAAGTTAA
>NW_016973587.1:0-855 GCF_001483705.2 Eufriesea mexicana
CCACACAGCCATACAACCATAGATCCTTCCATTCGTACGTCTATCAATCGATACATCCATCCACCCATACATCCATACATACATACATCCATACATACATCCATCCATAAAACCACGCATTCATGCATCCATACACCTGTACATCAATACATCCATCCATCCATATATCCTGACATCCCCACATACATCCATCCATACATCCATCCATCCACCCCCCCATACACCCATAAATCCATACATCCATGCATCTATACATCCATACATTCATACATACGTACGTCCGTCCATCCATACCTCAATCCATCCATACATCCATCCATCCATACATCCATCAATCCATACATCCATACATATATACATCCATCCATCCATACATACATACATACATACATACACACAAACTAACAGTCATGCGTCCATACACCTGTATATCAATACATTCATCCATCCATATATCCTGCCATCCACTCGTACATCCACCCACACATCCATCCATTCATACACCCATACATCCATAAATCCATACATCCATACATATATACATCCATACATCCATACAACCCGAACATCCATACATATATACATCTATTCATCAATACATCCGAACATCCGTCAATCCGTACCTCAATCCATCCATACATCCATCCATCCATAAAATCATTAGTCTATACATACATCCATCCATTCAACCACCTTCCCATACAAGCATCGATCCACACATCCACCCATCCATACATCCATCGAACCATGCATCCATCCATCCATTCAATCACCCATCCATACATCCATCGGTCCGTACATCTATCCATCCATACATCCATCCATCCATACATCCATCTTCCGATACAACCATCC
>NW_016973588.1:0-514 GCF_001483705.2 Eufriesea mexicana
AAGGATGGATTGATGAATGAATGGATGGATGCGTGGATATATGTTTGGATGTATGTATGCATGAACGTATGCTTGGAGGGATGTATGGGTTGATGGATTTATGGATGTGTGTATGTATGGATGAATGGATGGATGGATGGATATATGTATGGATGTATGGATGTATGGATGTATGTATGTTTGGATTAATGGATGGATGGATGTATGATAGGATGTATGTATGGATGGATGGGTTTACGGATGGATGGATTTATGGTTGTATGGATGTATGAATGTATGGATGTATGGGTTATGGACGTATGCATGCATGTATGGATGCACGATTGTATGGATGTACGGGTGAATGGATGTACGGATGTATATATGTATGGGTGTATGGATGTATGGATGTGTGGATGTATGGATGTATGGATGGATGGATGAACGGATGGACGGATGTACGGATGTATGTATGGATGGATGCATGGATGTATGTATGTATGGATGGATTTATGGATGTGTGGATGTATGGATT
>NW_016973589.1:0-317 GCF_001483705.2 Eufriesea mexicana
TAGGATGGGATAGCATGGACTTTTGCACAGTACACTGCTATTAGGTGAGTTTCTGCGCTCTACGGTGCTGTAATATGCTCTGCTTTGCTCTGGAGGGGCCACCAATGGCGGTCTCGGCACGTCAGGTTGAGTTAGGCTGCGTTTGGTTTGGCTGCGATTGGTTACGTTAGGATAGGGTTGCTTTGACTTTTACGCTATACACTGCCTTTCGGAGGATTTCGGCGCTTTTCATTGCTCTACTATGCTCTGCTCTACTCCGGGGAGACCAGCAATGGCGGCCCCGTCACGATAGGTTGCGTCAGGCTGCATTGGGTTCG
>NW_016973590.1:0-773 GCF_001483705.2 Eufriesea mexicana
GCATAAATAAGGAGAAAAGATTCAATTGGCGTGCTATAGCCGTCGCAATGCTGTAGAATCTGGATGGAAAGATCATTTTTGTTGACACTAACGACTAATATCGTGGTGAGCTGACTTTCTTGCATAAACAAGGAGGAAAGATTCTATTGGCGAGTTGTAGCAATTGCAATGTTTTAGAATCTGGCTGAAAAACACAATTTTATTGACATTTCCGACTAATATTGTGGTGAGCTATCTTTCTTGCATAAATAAGGCGGAAACATACTGATGGCTGGCTCTAGGCATTGCAACGCTATAGAATCTCGAAGGGAAATTCAATTTCTTTGACATTTTCGACCAAAATTCTGGTGAGCTAACTTCGTTGCATAAGTAAGGGGGAAAGATACTATTAGCGCGCTATAGGCTTTGCAATGCTATGGACCCTGGCAGGATAATTCAATTTTACGGACATTTTCGACTAATACTATGTTGAGTCACCTAACTTGCATAAATAAGGAGGAGGAATTCTATATGCGTGCTATAGCCGTTGCACGGATATAGAATGTGGTTGGAAAGTACAAATTTATTGACCTTTTCGACTAACATCGTGGTGAGCTAACTTTCTTGCGTAGAGAAGGAGGAAGGAATCTATTTGCGAGCTGTAGCATCCGCAATGCTTTAGAATAAGAATGAAGAACTCAATTTTGTTGACACTTTCTACTACTATAGTGCTGAGCTTACTTTCTGGCATAAATAAGGAGGAAAGATTCTACTGGCGTGCAATGGGCATTGCA
>NW_016973591.1:0-474 GCF_001483705.2 Eufriesea mexicana
AGTAACTCGACAATAGGTAGAGTAGAAAAAAACAGGAAATCAAGAGATAACATAAAATCGATTACAAATAATGTAGGAATCACCGAAACTCCAGTGATGGTAAGTAACTCGACAATAGGTAGAGAAGAAAAAAACTGGAATTCGAGAGGTAACATAAAATCGATTACAAATAATGTACGAATCACCGAAAATCAAGTGATGGTAAGTAACTCGACAATGAAGTGTAGAAAACATCTGGAACTTAAGAGATAACATAAAATCGAATACAAATAATGTAGGAATCACCGGAAATCAATTGATGGTAAGTAACTCGACAATCTGTAGTGAAGAAAACATAAAGAACTCAAGAGATAACATAAAATCGATTACAACTAATGTAGGAATCACCGAAACTCAAGTGATGGTAAATAACTCGACAATCAGAAGTGTAGAAAATGTCTGGAAATCAAGAGATAACATAAACTCGATTACAAA
>NW_016973592.1:0-255 GCF_001483705.2 Eufriesea mexicana
CACTACGATATTAGTCGAAATTGCTAAAGAAATTGAATTTTCGTGCGAGATTCTATAGCACTGTAATGGCTATAGCTGGCCAATAGAATGTTACCTCCTTATTTATGCACGAAAGCTACCTAACCGCGACATTAGTCGAAAATGTTAATAAAATCGCATTTTCGAGGCAGATTCAATAGCATTTTAATGGCAATAGCACGGCAATAGTATCTTTCCTCCTTATTTATGCAAGAAAGATACCACACAAAGATTTTA
>NW_016973593.1:0-399 GCF_001483705.2 Eufriesea mexicana
AGTCATAGTAATCCTATCCGAACATAGCCGAACGTAACATAACCAAACGTTACATAATTCAAATTAACGTGTCTACGCCACAATTGCTGGCCACCCCAGAGCCAAGCTGAATATACTAGAGCAGAGGAGAAAGCAGCAATCCGCCGCATTGAACTGTAAAGGAGAAAAGTAAAAGGTAACTTAACGCAACGTGACTTAGCCTAACATAGCAAAGCGTATCCAAGCCCGACGTAACGTGCCTAGCCAACTATTGCTGCGCTCCCCATCGCCAAACAGTGCATATTAGGGGATAGTCCAATATCTTGTCCAGCACAAAAGTCACATATATCCAAGCATAGCCTATCCAAGCATAATAAAACCAAACATAACTTAACTCTATCTTACGTGCCTACCCGTTAT
>NW_016973594.1:0-743 GCF_001483705.2 Eufriesea mexicana
TTCGCGAAAGATCGTGTTCAAGAATCGATTCCATTCTTCCAACGCGTTGTTTAACGATCCTCGCGATAATTCATGATCAGAGGAACCCGCAGAAGTCCATGTCCTAGAATCTAATCCATTTCTTCGATATTTCCCACCATCGCGTTGTTTGCCGATCCTAGTTCCGATCTATGATCAACGAATCCGAAGAAGTCCGTGTCCAAGAATGGACTTCGCTACTTTGACGCGTCGTTTGCCGATCCTCTCGCAAATTCATTATCAGTGAAACCCGCAGAAGTTCGTGTTCAAGAATCGAATTCATTCCTCCGACGCGTCGTTTGTCGATCCTCGCGTCGATCTAAGGTCAGTCGAACTCACGAAAGTCCCTGTCCAAGGATCGAAACCGTTTTTCCGACGCTTCCCACCGTCGCGTCGTTTACCGATCCTCGTACCGATCCATGATCAGCCGAACTCGCGGAAATTCGTATTCGAGAATCGATTTAATTCCTCCGACGCGTCGTTTGCCGATTCTCGCGCCGATCCATGGTCAGCCAAACCTGCGGAAGTCCGCGTCGAAGAAGCTACGTGCTCTTGTTGACAGAATGTAGCGGAAGTCGCGAGGTTTCTCGGAGTACTCCTCGAGTGGCGAGGATCTAAAAAGCCGTACTTAGCACGCGGGAGAAAGTCGAATTCTCGCTAGCTCTTTAGACGTGATCGATATTCCCTGCACGTGTCTGCGAGTACCAGCCGATTTTCCGTCTCCT
>NW_016973595.1:0-308 GCF_001483705.2 Eufriesea mexicana
TCATAAAAGTCGAAGCTACCCTGTTCTAACGGAACCAAGCGTAACATAACCAGACGTAATATAACTCAACCTAACATGACGGGACCACTATTGCTGGCCTCCACAAAGGCAATCAGAGTGTACTACAGCACAGCAGAGCGCAGAAATCCTCCGAACAGCAGTGTATAGCACAAAAGACGAGGATACCCGGATCTAACCTGACCTAACATAAACGAACCAAACGAAGAATAGCTGAACACATCGTTCCACGACCACCGCTGCTGGCACCCACAGCGCCAAGCAGAACATAATACAGCACAGTAGATGAC
>NW_016973596.1:0-4672 GCF_001483705.2 Eufriesea mexicana
TCGATGCAATCCTGTCCAAACCTAGCCAAACCTAACAATACCAAGCAGAACCAAACAGAACTTTTTTGCCGCGACCGCTATTGCTGGCCCCCCAAGAGTCGAGTAGCGTACAGTAGATGTCCGAGGAGCGCAGATATCGGCCGAATAGCAGTGTACTTGGTAGAAGCCAAATATATCCTATCCTAACCCAACCAAGCGTAACACAGCCAAAGCTAACCTAACTCAAACTAACGTACAGCGGACACGATTTCTGGCCACCCCAGAGCAAAGCAGCGAATATTAGATCACAGTAGAGCGCGGGAATCCACCGAATAGGCGTGTATAGCTCAATAGTCAAAGCTGTTCCAGCCTAATATAACCAAACGTAGCATAGCCAAACGTATCGTAACCCAACCAAACGTGCCTAGACCATTATTTCTGAGCACTCCAGAGAAAGTAGAACATATTAGAGCAGAGTGGAGCGTGGAAATACATCGTATGGCAGAGTACAGCACAAAAGTGCAAGCCATAGCTTCCTAACCCAAAAAATCTTAAAATAACCGAACGTAGCATAACTCAAAGTAACGTGCGGAGTCCAACATTGCTTGTCTCCACAGAGCCAAGCGGAGCATACTAGAGCATGGTAGATAGGGTCAGTCCACGGAAAAGCTGTGTACAGCACAAGAGACAATGCTGTCGAATCGTAACCTAACCAAACGTAAAATAACAACACATATTCTAACTCAACTTAACGTGCAGGGACCACTAATGCTATCAGCTCCCACCGCCTCGGGACAAGAAGAATATACCACAGCACAGTGGAGCGCAGATATCCACCACATTGCAGTGCATAGCACAAAAGTAGAAGCTACTTTAACCAAATTTATCCTAACCCATCCTAACCGAACTAAACCCGACGCAACATAATGTGCCGAGACCACTGTTGCTGACATTCCCAGTGCCAAGCAGAACATACTAGAGCACTGTAGAGCGCTGACATCCACCGTGTAGCAGTATATGTAGCAAAAATCAAAGCTATCACCTCTAAACCTAGCCAATCGTAACGCAGCCAAACGTAACATAACACAAGCTAACGTGCCGCGACCACGATTGCTATCCTCCCAAGATACAAGCAGAACATATGGGAGTGCAGTAGAGCGCAGAAATCGACCGTACAGCTGTGTACAGCTCAAAAGTCAAAGCTATCCTTCCTAACCTGAGCGAACATAGCGTAACAAAACGTAACCTTACTCTCCCTAACGTGCCGGGACTACTATTACTGCCCCCTCCATAGCCGAGCAGGACATACTAGGGGAGAGTATAGCGCAGAAATGCATAGAATCGCAGTGCATAGCACAACAGCCGAAGCTATCCTATCTTAACGTGTCCGAACGTAACACAACCGAGCGTTGCTTAACACAACCTATCGCGCCGAGGACAGTATTGCTTTCCAACCATGCGCCAGGCATAGTATGCTAGAGCAGAGTAGAGGATACTAACACACTGCAATGCAGCGTACAGCACAAAAGTCAATGCTATCCCCTCCTAACCTATAGAAACGTAACATGGCCAAACGTAACTTAACTTAACATAACGTGCCGAGGCTACTATTTCTGGCCTTCCCAGGGCCAAGCACAGCGTATTAGAGCGCAGAAATCCACGGAGTAGCAGTGTATAGCACAAGAGTCAAAGATACCCTATCCTAACCAGACCAAACGTAACAAACCAAGCATAATCTACCTGAGCATAACGTGCTGAGACCGCAATTTCTGCCCTTCCCTGCGAAAAGCAGCTTATTCTAGAGAACAGTATAGCGCAGAAATCCACCGAATTGCACTGCACAACACAAAAGTAAAAGCTATCCTATTCAAACTTTGCTTAACGTGACCTAAGCTAACGGAGCATAATACAACGTAAAGTGCCGAGACCACTAATGCTGGGCATCCTAGTGCCAAGTTCAACATATTAGAGAAATGTAGAGCGCTGCAATTCGACGAATAGCGATATATAGCACAAAAGTCAAAGCTATAACCTCCTAACCATGCCGATCGTAACATAACCAAACGTAACCTAACTCACCCTAAAGTGCCAATACGACTGTTGCTGCCCTACGCAGAGCCGAGGAGAACATATTAGGGCAACGTAGAGCGCAGAAGTTCACCGAATAGCGGCGTATTGTGCAAAAGTCAAAGGTATGCTATCCTGACCTAACCAAACGTAACGAAACGAAGCGTGACCTAACTCACCCTGACTTACCGAGACCACCATTGCTGCCCTCCCTAGAGTCAAGCAGAACATATTAGGGCAAAGTAGAGCGCAGCAGTCGACCGAATATCGGTGTATAGCACAGAAGTCGCAGATAAACTATCGTAACATAACCAAACGTAACAAAGCCAAACGCGACGTAACAATGTATAACGTGCCGAGACCACTATTGCTGGCCAACCCAGAGACAAGCAGAATATACTAGAGGACACTAGAGCGCGTGTGTCCACCGAATGGCAGTGTGTAGCAAAAAAGTCTAAGCTACCCTCTCCTAACCTAACCAATCGTTACATAACGGTACGTAACCTAACTGCGCCTAACCGCCATACACAACTATTGCTGGCATCCGCAGAGCCAAGCTGGACACACTAGAGCACAGTAGATCACTGAAACTCGCGGAGTAGCAGTGTAAAGCACAATAGTAAAAATAACCTGACATAACCTGACCTAACCTAGCCTACCCAGTCTCAGCGTAAGTTAGCATAAGCTGCAGAGACCACTATTGCTGCCTTTCCCAGAGCAAAGCTGAACATATCAGGTCACTTTGTATCTCAGAGGTCCACCGAATAGCAGCGTATATCATGTAAATCAAAGCCACCCTCTCCTAACATAACCAAGCGTAATATAAACAAACGTAGCCTAACTTCAGCTAACCGCCCTACACCGCTGTTGCTGACATCGCCAGAGCCAAGCAAAGCGTACTAGAATCACTGTGGATCACAGAAATACGCGGCGTTGCAGTGTATGGCACAAAAGTAAAGGTAACCTGACCTAGCCCGGCCTAACCTAAACCACCCAAACGTAGCCGAACTCAGCATAAGGTACCGAGACCACTGTCGCACATACAGTCTATCCTAGATCCAAACTGAACATATCAGATCGCAGCGGAGCGCAGGGATCCACCGAATATTAGTGTATAGCACTAAAGACATATCTATCCTATCCCAACATGACCAAACATAACATAACCAAACGTAGCATATCCCGGCCTAACGTGCTGAGACCGCTCTTGCTGACTCCCACGGAGCGAAACAGAGTATACTGGAACACACTAAAGCGCAGAAATCCGCCGCACTGCAGCGTCAATCACAAAAGTCAGAGATAACCTAACTTAACCTTACCTAATCTAACCTATCCAATCGTAGGCCAACTCAACGTAGCGAGCAGATACCACCGTTTCTGGCTCCCCCAGAGCCAAGCTGAACATGTTACAGCACAGTGGAGTGCATATATCTGCCGAATAGCAGTGTACAGCGCAAAAGTCATAGCTAGCCACTCCTAACCTAACCAGTCGTAGCGTAACCGAACGTAACACAGCTAAACCTGACGTGACGCAACCACTATTCCTGGCCTCCACAGATCCAAAAGGAACATATGATAGGAGTGTAGAGAGCAGAAGTCCATAGAACCGCAGTATATAGCAGAAAAGTAAAGGCTACCCCAACCTAACCCAGGCAAATGCAACGTAACCGAACGAAGCCTAACTCAACGTAACGACCTATTGGTGGACGCCCCAGGGCCAAAGAGAATACATTGGGGCACAGCAGCGCGCAGAAGTCCAGACAATAACAGTGTATACCACGAAAGGCTTATCTATCTTATCCTAACAAAGACAAACATAACCAAGCCAAACGTAGCCTAACTCTACCTAGCGTGACGAGGCCACTATTACTGGCCACCGCAGAGTCGGGCAGAGTATGGTAGAGCAACGCAGAGCGTAAAAATGCACCGTAGATTTGTGTGCAGCACAAAAGTCGCAGACATCCTGTCCTAACCGAAACAAAATGAACCTAAACTTACGGAAATTAACTATAGATTACGCGCCGCGTCCTCAGTTTCTGGCAGCCCCAGAGCAAAGCAGAGCACATTAGATCACAGCAGAGCTCAGAAATCCACCGAGCATCTGCGTATAGCACAAAGATAGCATATTAGGGCAGAGTAGAGCAAAGTTAACCATATCGTCGGAGTGTATAGCAGAAAAGCCTTAACTGTCCAAGCCTAACCAAGGGAAGTATAACGTAGCCGAACGTACACTATCCCAACATAAAGTGCCGAGGCCACTATTCCTGGCATCCCCAGAGCCAAGCAGAACGTACTAGAGCATAGTAGAGAGCCGAGGTCCACCGCATTACAGTGTACTGAGCAGAAGTCAAAGGTATCCTATCCTAACCCAAAAAACCGAAACACAGGAAACGTCGTCTACCTTAAGCTAACTTGCCGCCAACGGTATCGCCGGCCTCCGCAGAGTCAAGTAATGGATAGCAGGCGAGAACAGAGCGCAAAGGTACATCGCATTGCAGTGTACAGTACAGAAGTCAAAGCTATCCTGTCCTAACCTCACCAAGCTTAACATAGCCAAACGTTGTGTATCTCAACCTAACTTGCCGGGACCACTTCTGCTGGCCTCCCCAGAGACATGCAGATCATA
>NW_016973597.1:0-1519 GCF_001483705.2 Eufriesea mexicana
TCGTTGGAATCCTGCGCTCTACATTGCATTAGCATGCTCTGCTTGGCTCTGGGGAGGCCAGCAGTTATTGTTTCGGCACCTTACGTTGAGTTAGGCTACGTTCGGTTATGTTTGGTTAGGACAGGTTGGGTTAAGGTATTCTACACTTTTGTGCTATACACTGCAATGCGGTGGATTACTGCGCTCTACTGTGGTCTAGTATATTCTGCTTGGATCTTTGGATGCTAGCAATAGTTTTCACACGTATTCGCCGCGTTTCTATGAATTTCTGTGCTCTACTCTCCTCTAATATTTTCTACTTTGCCCTGAGAGGGGTGGGGGGCAGCAATAATTCTCTCAGCACGTCAGATTCAGTTAGATTACGTATGGTTACGTTACGTTTGGCCTGCTTAAGGTTGGATAGCTTTTACTTTTGCGCCATACACTGCTACACGGTTGCTCTCTGCCGTCGACTGTGTTTTGATCTGTTCTGCTTCGCTCTGGGGAGGCCAGCAATAGCGGTCGTGTCATGTTTGCTTTGGTTATGTAACTTTCGGCTAAGTTTGGTTAGGCTAAGTTTTTTTAAGATGGCTTTGACTTCTGTGCTATACACTGCTATTCTGTGGATTACTGGATCCCACTCAGCTCTAGTGTATTCTGCTTGGCTATGGGAACACCTGCAGTATGTGCCTCGGCATGCTTGTCTGAGTTATGCTGCCTTTGGTTATGTTGCGTCTGGTTTGATCAGGATAGAATAGCTCAGACTTTCGTGCTATGCACTGATATCCGGCGGATTTCTGCGCTCTGCTCTCCGCTAATATGTCCTGCTTGACTCTCAAGGGGCCAGCAATTATTGCCTCGGCACGTTGGGCTGAGTTAGGCTACGTTTGGTTAGGTTAGGTTATGTCATGGTAGGTTAGGGTACCTTCCTCTTTTGTGGTTTGCTCTTCACTGCGGCGGATTTCTGCACTCTACTGTGCTCTAGTATATTTTGCTTCTCTCTTTTGAGGTCAGCAATAGTGGTCTTGGCACGTTAGGTAGAGCCAGGTTACGTTCCTTTGTGTTACGTGTGGTTATGTTAGGTTACAATAGCTTTGTCCTTTGTGCTGTACACTGCTGTTCGCTGGATTTCTGCGCTCGCGTTTGTCTAGTATGCTCTGATCGTCTATGGTGAGCATAGCAATAGCGGTCTCGGCACGTTAATTTGAGATATACAACGTTTGGTTGCGTCACATTTGGCAACGGCTAGGATGGGACAGCGTTGACGTTTGTGCGATGCAATTCTACTCGGTGGATTTCTGGGCTCTACTGTGCTACGATATTTTCTGCTTGTCTCTGGGGAGGACAACAATAGTGGTCTCGTCGTATTGGGCTGATATATGTTACGTTCGGTTATGTGAATGTTGGTTATGTTAGGATAGGATAGTTTTGACTTTTGCGCTATACACTGCAATACGGTGGATTTCTGTG
Source organism: Eufriesea mexicana (assembly GCF_001483705.2). Taxonomy (NCBI): domain Eukaryota; kingdom Metazoa; phylum Arthropoda; class Insecta; order Hymenoptera; family Apidae; genus Eufriesea; species Eufriesea mexicana. The sequence continues at coordinate 1,450 of NW_016973597.1, forward strand.
ATCAACAATGCTCTACTATATTCTGCCTGGCCATGGCTAGGACAGGAGTAGCGTTCGAGGCATGTTATGT
>NW_016973598.1:0-878 GCF_001483705.2 Eufriesea mexicana
ATAATCTTGTTGCATAAATACGGAGGAAAGATTCTATTGGCATGATATAGCCATTGTAATGCTTTAGAATCAGAATGGAAAAAACAAGTTTATTGACATTTTCGACTAATACCGTGGTGAGGTAATTTCGATGCATAAATAAGGAGGAAGTATTCTATTGGCATGCTATAGCCATTGCAATGCTATAGAATCTGACTGGAAAATTCAATTTTATTGACATTTTCGACTAATATCGTGGTGAGCTAATTTTGTTGCATAAATAAGGAGGAAAATCGATTGGCATGGTATAGCCGTTGTTATGCTATAGCATCTGACTGGAAAATTCAATTGTATGGACATTATCGACTATTACAGTGGTGAGATAGTTTTGTTGCATAAATATGGGGGAAAGATGCTATGGGCATACTATAGCCATTGCAATGCTACAGAATCTGACTGGAAAATACATATTTATTGACATTTTCGACTAACATCGTGGTGAGGTAATATCGTTGCATAAATAGGAAGGAAATATACTATTGGCATGCTATCGCCATTGCAATACTATAGAATCAGAATGGAAAAAACAATTTTATTGACATTTTCGACTAATATCGTGGTGAGCTAATTTTGTTGCATAAATATGGAGGAAAGATTCCATTGGCATGCTATAGCCATGGCAATGCAATGGAATCTGCCAGGAAAATTCATTTTAATTGATATTCTCGACTAATATCGTGGTGAGCTAATTTTGTTGCATAAATATGGAGGAAAGATTCCATTGGCATGCTATAGCCATGGCAATGCAATGGAATCTGCCAGGAAAATTCATTTTAATTGATATTCTCGACTAATATCGTGGTGAGATAATCTTGTTGCATAAATACGGAGGAAAGATT
>NW_016973599.1:0-405 GCF_001483705.2 Eufriesea mexicana
TGTACGAAATGTATTGTTCCGACACTGAAAATTCTACTTTAACGTGCGTGAACGTTTGTCCACATGTTACCGGCATGTTGAATTCGCGTTAACTAGAAGTGGGATGCGATTAGGCAAGCTATGCTTGTTTTCGCGGGAACATGCTTTGTATTTGGGATCGCCATTTGCCAAAGTATCGATGTAGAATATCGAACGTTGTCTTACACTATTTTATTAATAACAATGATGCAAATGGTCTGTTATGAAAACAACAAATTAAAAAGTACATATTTTCCACTACAGAAAGCTAATAAATTAATAAAATTAATTATTAAATTAATTATAAAAATATATTCTATACTAATATATATATACATGCATATGTATTTGTTACAAAATTTGATACATAAGCAATATGACCATTTT
>NW_016973600.1:0-1649 GCF_001483705.2 Eufriesea mexicana
GTGTGCTTTGGATCGCGATCTTGTTGGAAACAGAAATTCCACGGGAGATTTAATTTTTCCGCATAGTAATTAATGAAAAACCAATGGCGCCTTCGACAACAATTCAAACACTGCGTAGAATAATAATTAATAATAAATTAATTAGGGACAAATCTATATCGAAAAATATATTGGAAAATTCTTGAAGGATCTGATTGAAGAATCTGCCTTTACGATGCAATTATAAAAGTTCATAAATTAATCGCAGGAATTGAGTAATTAATAATTTTTCACTGTCGGAGCCATTCTATCCTTTACTATCCCCTCTCTGTCCTCGTCTACCACGTGACCAACTGTTCGACGACCTCCTTGCCTATTCTATATTCCTATCACTTTCTTGATTTTTGAGCCCAAATCATCGATGGCGCTGATCGCAGGCAGTAAAATTTGTATTTATTCGGCAGTAGAAAATTTATAAATTTCCAAGTTTTTGTAATTAATTCGTGAACATTTATAGCTGCGCAGCAAAGTTGGAATTATAGGCAACATTCTTATACAATGTTTAATTTAATAATTAGTTACTAGTAAATAAGATTGCTGTAAAAGGTGTTTTTCTTGTATAATATTCTTATTAAGTAATAAATATATACTGGCCTAAGAGAGGGTAAAAAATAAATTTTTTTATTAAGAAATTTTATTTACAATGTTTTCGTAGGCGAAAAATAAATACGAAATAAAAAATAGATTAAAAAGAAAATATTAACTTATGAACCAGAATCGAACCCCGGTCCTCAAGGATAGTAATTCTCGAATACCATCATTAAGCTACAAACCCATTTAGAAATTATTGAGAATAAAGCTGTAATTCCACGAGTAATAAAATTTTAATCGTAAATATTTCAAAAGCTATTGAGTAGTTGTCGCTATAATGATATATTTTCTTAAACTGTATGACGATATCTACAATCCTGCAAAGTTTCAACTAAATCGGTGACCCGAAGGACTTGCATTCTCCTTGTCAGTTTAAGTAGAAAGAACATAGATTGCGCCTGGAGGTCGCCTAACTCCACGTGACGTGCGGACGAATAAATAAACCAACAAAAAGACATAAATAACTAACACACATTCCCCTCCCTTCTTTTTGTTCACTTAAGAATCCCATAAAGTTTTCTACATTTTATAATAAATTCAACCAAAAACAGTGGTTTTAATTAGACAATCAACATTCATTTCTTCATCTGGCAGACGACAAATATCCAAAGGTACTCCTTTACAATGCAGTTATAAAAGTTCATAAATTAATCATAGAAATTAAGTGATTTATTAATTTTTTTACAAGTGAAGTGGAGAGTGCATAGGAAATGAGAAAAAATTGCAAACAAATGCTGGAAGCATTGTCGTGTACATGCAGGTGTACCTGCATAATACAAAAGAATGTAAGTCTTTGTATTAACACAACCTTCAGTTGTAATTAAATAGTGTAAGTTATGAGCCATTGTTTTTCCACCTTTTATTAGTGATAGCAGAGCTTGGTTGTGAAAAGACAGTATTCTGTTAAAATAATCAGGCATGTGCAACAGTAGAAAAATATTGGATGCATGGACTATTAACAGCATGGAGCCATGAGATGCCAAAAATTATTTATTTAATTATATATTATATATTATAGG
>NW_016973601.1:0-571 GCF_001483705.2 Eufriesea mexicana
CAAACGCAACTTAACTGAACCTAGCACACCGCGGACACTATTTTCGGCCTCTGCAGAGGAAAGCGGAGAAATCCTGATCAGGGTAGTGCGCCGAAATCCACCGAACAGCAGTCTGCAGCACAAAAGACAAAGCTACCCTGACTTGACCCAAGCGAACATAACCTGACCAAACATTGCATAACTAAGCCCGGCGTGCCGAGACCACTATTGCTGCACTCCCACAGCCAAGCATACTTGAGTAGAGCACAGTAGAGCGCAGATACCCACCGATCAAAAGCCTATGCAAAGAAAGTCAAAGCTAACCGAACATAACACAAACAAGCATTCCTTAACAGAACGCAACATAACAGAACCTAACGTGCTGGCACCAGTATTGTTTGCCACCCCAGGTTCGAGTAGAGCATACTAGAGCACAATATAGCGCAGAAGTTCGCCGAATAACAGTATAAAGCACAAAGTCTGAGGAATCCTGTCGTAACATAGCCAAACGTAACATAAGCAGACGTAAACTATCACGACATGTCGTGCCACGACCGCTGCTGAAGGCCCCACGGGAGCTAAGCATATTATA
>NW_016973602.1:0-705 GCF_001483705.2 Eufriesea mexicana
GTAGAGAACAGAACGCAGCAATCTACCGCATTGCAGTGTGAAGCACAAAAGTCAAAGGCACCCTAACATAACCCATACAAATCTAATCAAACCAAACGTATCCCAACGAAACCTAACGCGCCGCGGCCTTCTGTTTCTGGCCTTCACAGAGCAAAGCAGAGCATATTAGAACACAGTAGAGCGCAGAAATCCGCCGAATATAAGCGTACAGAACGAAAGTCATAGGCATCCCAGCCAAACACATACTAACCCCACCAAACCAAACGGAACCTAACATAATCTATCGTGCCGCGATCAATATTTTCGATCTCCCAAGAGTGGAGCAGTGCATGGTAGAGCAATGTAGAGCGCAGGTGTCCGCAGAATAGCAGGGCACAGCACAAAAGTCACAGCTACCCTATCCTAACCTAACCAAAAGCAAACGTAACATATGCAATCGTAGGTTAACGCAATATAACGTGCCGAGACCACCATTGTTGGTCTCCTCAGAGCCAATCAGGGCATGCTAGCGCACAGAAGAGAGCAAAAATCTACCGAATGTCGGTGTACAGCACAAAGGCCAAAGCCACTATAGCGAAACCTAACCCAACTTAGCCTAACTAAGCGTAACATAACACAACAAATCGTGTCACGACCACTATCGCTGCCCACCCCAGTGTCGAGAGGAGTATAGCAGAGCAACGTAAAGCGCAGGAACCCACCGAA
>NW_016973603.1:0-553 GCF_001483705.2 Eufriesea mexicana
TGGATGTATGGATGTATGTATGTATGGGTGTATGGATGAATGGATGTATGGTTGGTAATATGTTGTTGGCAGGATATATGGATGTATGGATGTATTGTTGTACAGATGTGTGGATGCATGAATGTATGCTTGTATGGATGTATCTATGGATGTTTGTATGGATGTATGTGTGGATGTATGGATCGATGAGTGGAAAGATGTGTGTATGGATGTATGTATGCACGTATGTACATGTGTGTGTATGGATACGAGTAATGATGTATGTATGGATGTATGGATAGGTGGATGGATGGATTGTTGTATGGATGCATGGATCGCCGGATGTATGGATGGGTGGATGTATATGTGGATGGATGTATGTACGTATGTATGTATGTTTGTTCGAATGTATGGCTGATACGGATGTATGGATGTATGTATGTATGGATGTATGGAAGATGAAAGAATGGACGGATGTATGGATGGATCGATGTATGGTTGTATATATGGTTGGATGTATGGATGTGTGTATGGTTTGATGGATGTATGGGTGGAAGGATTTATGGATGTGTGG
>NW_016973604.1:0-688 GCF_001483705.2 Eufriesea mexicana
TCTTCCCTGGCTGGACCTGCAATAGCGGTCGTGGCATGATAACTTGACCTAGGTTACGTGCGGACAGGCTAGGTTAGGTTACGTTTAGTGAGGATGACTTTGCCTTTTGCGTTATACTCCGCTATTCTGTGGAATACTGCGATCTGCTGTCATATGGTATGTACTGCTTGGCTCCGGAGAGGCAAGCAAAAGAGGTCTCGGCTCGTTATGTTTTGATATTCTACGTATGATTAGTGTATGTTATGTCTGGTTAGGTCAGGATGTCTTAGACTTTGGTGCAGTACACAGCTATTTGGTGGCTTTCTTCGCTCTACTGTGCTGTAGTTTATTCTGCTTATCTCTGCGGTGGCCAGCGATAGTGGCCCCGCCTCGTTAAGTTAGGTTTTGATGCGTTTGGTTATGTTACGTTTGGAAAGGGTAGGATATGATAGTTTTGACTTTTGTGCCATACAGTGCTCTTCGGTGGATTTCTGCGACCTACATTGCTCTACTATACTCTGCTCGACTAAACTCCCGGGAGGCCAGAAATAGTCGTCGCGGAGTGTTACGTTTAGTTAGGCAGCTTTCGGTTACGTTGGGCTAGGACGGGTTAGGTAAGGCTATCTTAGGCTTTTGTGCTATACATTGCAATGCGGTGGATTACTGCACTCTACTGTGTTCTAGTATATCCGGCTGGGCTCTGTGGAGG
>NW_016973605.1:0-213 GCF_001483705.2 Eufriesea mexicana
TGTAATAGAATCTGACTGGAAAATCCAATTTTTTGACATTTTCGACTAATATCGTGGTGAGCTGGTTTTGTTGCTTAAATAAGGAGGGAGGATACTATTGGCATGCTATAGCAATTGCAGTGTAATAGAATCTGACTGGAAAATCCAATGTTATTGACATTTTCGACTAATATCGTGATGAGGTAATTTTCTTGCATAAATAATGTGGAAAGA
>NW_016973606.1:0-1010 GCF_001483705.2 Eufriesea mexicana
TAGTCAGGCTACGTTTGGTTAGGTTGTGTTAGTTTGGGCTAGGTTTGGATAGCTCTGACCTACTTGTTGTACACTGCTTTCGACAGATTTCGACGCTCCACTGTGTTCCAGTATGTTCTGCTTGTCACTGGGGTGGACAGCAAAAGCATTCTCGGTACGACGGGTGGAGTCACATTGCGTCCGGTAATGTTACGTTTGATTTGGTTAAGATAGGGTAGTTTAGACTTTCGTGCTGCACACTGCCCTTCGGTGGATTTCTGCGATCCACAATGCTCTACTATACGTTGCTCGACTCTCGGGAGGCGAGCAACAGTGGTCGCAGCGCCTTATATGCACTGCTATTCTGTGAATTCCTGCGCTTTACCGAGGTCTAGTATATTCTGAATGGCTATGCGGAGGCCAGTTGTAGTTGTCCCGGCAAGTTAGTCTGAGTTGCTTTGCGTATGGTTATGCCATGCTTGGTTAGGTTAGGAGAGGATGGCTTTGACTTTTGTACTATACAATGCCATTCGGAGCTTATCTGCTCTCTACATTGCTACACTATCCTCTACTCGTCTCTGGGGAGGCCAGCAATGGCGGTCGCGGCTTGATAGTTTGAATTAAGTTACGTTCACTTAAGTAAGCTTAGGTCAGGTTTGGCTGGGATTGCTCTGACTCTCGTGCTATACGCTGCTATTCGGAGGACTTTTGCGCTTTGCTCTGCCCTAGTATGTCCTGCTTGTCTCTGTCGATGCTATATAGTTCTCGGCTAGATAGGTTCAGTTGTTCTGCGTTTGTTTCGGTTGGGCATGTTCTGCTTTGGTAAGAATTTCTTCCACTTTTGAGGTATACATTGCCATTTGGTGACTTTCTGCACTCTAATGTGCACTATCATATTCTGCTTGTCTCTGGGGAAGTCAGCAGTTAGCGTCGCGGAATGATAGGTTCAGTTATTCTACGTTCGGTTTGGTTATGTTAGGTCGGGTTTGGTCATGGCATCTTCGACTTTTGTGTCATACATTGCTATTTGG
>NW_016973607.1:0-666 GCF_001483705.2 Eufriesea mexicana
ATTGCCGGCCTCCAAAGCTCCAGGCAGAGCAAATTAAAGCTCAGTAGAGCGAAGAAATGCACCGAACAGCAGTTTATAGCACAAAAGTCCAAGCTATCCTTTCCAAACCTATCCAAACTTAACATAAGCAGACGTAACGTAACCCAAACTTACGTGCCACGACCGCTGTTGCTGGCATCACGAAAGCTAAGCAGAGTATAGCAGAGCAATGTAGAATGCTGAAATCTTCTGAACAGCAGTGTATACCACAAGAGTCGTATCTACCTCGACCTCTCATATCCAAAGCGGGTGTAACAAAACGAAACATAAATCAACCTAACCTGTCGAGGGCACTATTCTCGGCGCCCTCGGAGACGAGCAAAACAGCGCACAGAAGAGCGCAGAAGTCAATAGAAAAGCAGAGTGCAGCACAAAAGACAAAGCCATTGGAACCAAACGCAACGTAACGTAACACAGCCAAGAGTAATTTCGCTTATCATGACGTGCCGCAAAGACAAGTGCTGTTCTCCCGAGAGCCGAGCAGATTATAATATGGCAACGTAGGTCGCAGCAATCCACCAAATAGCAGTGTGTTGCACATATGTCTAAGCTATCCTGTCCTATCATAACCAAACGTAACATAACCGAATGCTGCTTAACTTGGACTAACGGGCCCAGACCAGTACT
>NW_016973608.1:0-835 GCF_001483705.2 Eufriesea mexicana
TGGATGGATGTGTGGATGTATGGATGCATTGATGTATGTATGGATGTATGGATGTTTGTATGAACGGACATATGTATGGGTGTATGGATGCGTGTATGGAAGGGCGTATGTATGGATGCATGCATGGCTGGATGTATGGATGTATGAACTGATGTATGTATGGATATTTCTATGGATGTATGTATGGGTGTGTGAATGGATGTATGTATGGATGTATGGATGGATGTATGTATGGATGTGTGTATTGGTGTATGTATGGATGTGTGGATGTGCGTATGGTTGTATGTACGGTTGGCTGGTCGTATGGTTGTTCGGATTTATGGATGTATGGATGTGTGGAAGTATGGATGAACGAATGTATGGATGTACGGGTGTATGGATGTATGGATGTATGTAAGGGTGGATCTTTGTATGGATAGATGTATGGATCGATGGATGCATGGATGGGTGGTTGTATGGATGGACGGGTGTATGGATCGATGGATGCATGGATGGGTGGATGTCTGGATGGATGGATGTATGGAAGCATGGATGTATGTATGGGTGTATGTATGGATGGATGGCTGTTTGGATGGTTGGAAGTGTGGATGGATTGAGGTACGGACGGGCGAATGTACGGATGTTTGAATGAATGGATTTATATATGTATGGACATATGGATGAATGGATGTATCGAATGATGCAGGAGCGAATGGACGGCTTTATGGATGTAAGGTCGTGTTGATGTATGGATGCATGCATGGATGGGTGTATGAATGGATAGATTTTTGGTTCGATGGATGCATTGATGGGTGGATCTATGGATGGGCAGATGTATGGATGGGTGGATGTATGG
>NW_016973608.1:10192-10568 GCF_001483705.2 Eufriesea mexicana
ATGTATCGATGTACGGAAGCATGGATGTATGGAAGTGTTGGTGGATGTATGGATGTATGGATAGATATATGTGTGGGTCGATGGATGTATGGATGGGTGGATGTATAGTTCGATGTATGTATGGAAGGGTATGTGTACGGATGGATGGATGTATGGATGGTTGTATGGATGGATGTATGGATGGATGTATCAATGGAGGGATGTACACATGGATTGTTGGATGTACGCATGGATGGATGCATGGATGAAAGGAGGGATGGACGTATGTATGGAAGGATGGATGGGTGTATGTATGGATGGATGTGTGTATGGGTGGATGGATTTGTGATTGGATGGATCTATGGATACATGGATATATGGATGGATTATACTTGGG
>NW_016973609.1:0-854 GCF_001483705.2 Eufriesea mexicana
GCTAAAGCCATTCCATCCTATCCTAACCAATCGTAAGATAAGCCGTCGTAACATGACACAAGCAAACGTGCCACAACAGCGACGGCTGGTCTCCACAGAGCCCTGCAGATCATAAAAGAGGAGATTAGTGCGCAGAAATCCGTAGAATCGCTGTGTATAGCAGAAAAGTCGAAGCTACCCAAAGCAAACCAAAGATAACATAACCTGACCAAATGTATCCTATTTCAGCCTAACGCGCCGAGACCGCTATTACAGGAATCCCCAGAGCAAAGCAGGACATACTAGAGCTCAGTAGAGCGTGGAGATCCACTGAATAACAGTATGTAACACGAAAGACAAGTCTATACAAACATAACCCAGGCTAACATAACGTAACCAAACGTAGCCCCACTGAAGCTTACGGGCCAAGACCACTGTTATTGGCGTCGCCAGAGACGAACAGGGTATAGTAGAGTAACGTAGAGTGCAGAAAGCCGCCAGGTAGCAGTGTATAACACAAAAGTCAGAGCCACCCTATACAAACGTAGCCTAATCTAACGGAGCAAAACGTGACATAACTCAACCTGTTGCTCCACGACCGCTATTGCTGGACTCCCCAGAGTCGTGCCGAGTATAGCAGAGCAGTTTTGAGCGCAGAAGTCCACCGAATAGCAGCGTACAGCACAAAAGTCCAAGTTACCCTACCCTAGGCTTACCAAGCATAACATGAGCGGACGCAACGTAACCATCCTGACGTACCATTAAAGCTATTGTCGGTCATCACACGAGAGCTAAGCAGTGTAGAGCAGAGCAATGTAGAACGCCGGAATCGCTCGAATAGCAGTGTATAGCAAAAAAGGAAGAGACATCATAAC
>NW_016973610.1:0-865 GCF_001483705.2 Eufriesea mexicana
CCAGATTCTATAGCTTTGAAGTGCCTATAGCACACCAACAGAATCTTTCCTCCTTATTTATGCTAGAGACTTAGCTCACCACGATATTAATCGAAAATGTCAATAAAACTGAACTTTCCGGCGAGATTCTATAGCATTGCAACGACTATAGCACGCCAATTTAGTCTCTCCTCCTTATTTAAGCCAGAAAGATAGCTCACCACGATATTAGTCGCAAATGTCAATAAATTTGAAATCTCCAACCACATTCAATGTCATTGCAATAGCTATAGCACGCCAATAGGATCTACCCTCCTTGTTTTGGAAAAAAGGGAGCTCACTACGATATTAGTCGTAACTGTCAATAAAATTTTATTGAATTTTCCATCTAGATACTATAGAAATGCAATGGCTATAGCACGCCAATAACATCTACTCTCCTTGCTTATGCAAAAAAGATAGCTCACCACGATATTAGAAGAAACTGACAATAAAATTGAACTTTCCAGCCAGATTCTATAGCATTGCAAAGACTATAGCACGCCAGGAGGATCTTTCCTCCTTATTTATGTAAGAAAGATAGCTCACCACCATATTATTCGAATATGTCAATAAAATTGAATTTTCCATCTAGATACTATAGAAATGCAATGGCTATAGCACGCCAATAACATCTACTCTCCTTGCTTATGCAAAAAAGATAGCTCACCACGATATTAGTCGAAACTGTCAATAAAATTGAACTTTCCAGCCAGATTCTATAGCATTGCAAAGACAGTAGCACGCCAACAGAATCTTTCATCCTTATTTATGCAAAAAAGGAAGCTCACTACGATTTTAGTCGAAAACGTCAGTAAAATTGAATTTTACATCCAGACACCAGAGC
>NW_016973611.1:0-468 GCF_001483705.2 Eufriesea mexicana
TAGGATAGCTTTGACTCTTGTGCTCAGCACCGCTGTGCTATGGACTTCTGGACCCTACTGTGCCCTTTCAGAATCCGCTTGTATCTGGGAACGCGAGCAATGGTGGTAGCGGCACGCTCGGTTGTGTTACGTTTCGTATGGTTAGTTTAGGTTAGGTTACGTTAGGATATCTTCGACTTTTGTGCTATTCACTGCAATGCGGACGATTTCTGCGAACTACTGCGCTCTAGTATACACTACTTATCCATGAGCAGGTCAGCAATAGTTGCCTCGCCATGTTAGGTTGAGTTAGGTTGCGTTTGGGTATGTTACGTTTGGCTAGGATAGGACATGCTTCAATCTCTTGTGCTTTACACTGCTATTCCATGGATTTCCGTTATCTACCCGGCTCTACTACATTCTGCATTGCTCCGGTGTGGCTAGGAGCAATGGTCGCTGCACGTTCTGTAGTGTTACGCTACGTTTGGT
>NW_016973612.1:0-628 GCF_001483705.2 Eufriesea mexicana
GGCTATTTTACACTAGTTTGGGTTAACTCCTGATTGCTTTGACCTTGGTGGTATGGACTGTTGCTCTGCGGACATCTGCGCCCCACTGTACGCTAATATGATCCGCTTGGCACCGGCGAGATCGGCAATAGTGGCTTCGGCATGTATGTTTGGTTACGCTGAGTTTGGTTAGGTCACGTTTTGTTAGGTTAGGACATGTCAGCTTTGACTTTTGCGCTATACAGTACAATTCGGTGGACTTCTGCGCTCTACTGCGAATAAGTATTCCCATGATCTGCGTAGGCCAGAAATAGTGGCCGCTGCGAGTTATGTTGTGTTAGGTTACGTTTGGTTAGGTTAGATTTGTTTGGGTTAGGTTAGGGTATCTTTTACTTTTGTGCTATACACTGCCATTATATGGACCTCTGCGCTCTACTCTCCTCTAATATGCCCTGCATGGCTCTGGGTAGACAACCGAACGTGGCCTCGTTTCGTTACGTTTAGTTATTATACGTATGGTTGCGCTGGGTATGGTCAGGTTAAGTTAAGGTATCTTAGACTCTTTTGCTGTTCACTGCAATTCGGCCGATGTCTGTGCAGAGCATTGCGCTACTAGCATCCGCTTGTCTCTGGAGGGGAGAGCAATATA
>NW_016973613.1:0-1963 GCF_001483705.2 Eufriesea mexicana
TACTCACGCGTAACATTACTCAACCAAACATGACACGGCCGCTATTGCTGGCGTCTCCAGATGTAAGCAGACGCTAGAAGAGGAATGCACTGCACTGGCATTGACCGTATAGCAGTGTATAGCACAAAAGGCAAAGCTATACTGACCAAACCTGTCCGAACCTAGCCAAGCCATCAGTAAAATGACTCAATCTTATGTGGCGAAACCACAATTGGTAGCCTCCCCTGAGCAAAGCAGGACATGCCAGAGCAGTGTAGAGCGCAGAAACGCAGCGTATAGCGGTGTTTGGCACACAAGTCAAAGTTATCCAAATCTAACCTAACCTAACGATGCGTAAGCAAACGGAGCCTAAGCCTTCCTGACGTGTCGAGACCTATACTGCTGTCCTCAAAAAGCCGAAGCCATACTATCCTAACCTAACCAAGCGTAACATAATCGGACGCAACTTAAATCAACCTATCGTGTCGAGGCCGCTATTGCTGTCCACCCTAGTGACAAGCAGAACATACTGGAACACAGTGGTGCGCAGAAATCCGCCGAAAGAAGTCTACTCCACGTAATTTGGAGCTATCCATGCATAGCCCAGACCAACACAACCAAACCAAACGTAGTCTAACTAAATCTAACGTGACCAGACCACTGTTCCTGGCGTCCCCATAGACGTGCAGGCTACAGTAGAGCAATGTAGAGCGCAGAAATCCACCGGACAGCTGTGTATAGCCCACAAGTCGAAGCTATCACCTCCAGACGTAGCCAATCGTAATAAAGACAATCGTAACATGACACAACCTAATGTGCCGTGACCACGATTGCTGGTATCTCCTCGGCCAAGCAGAACAAGTTAGCGGATATGAGAACGCAGGTCACCGTAGAATCGCACTGTACATCAGAGAAGTTTAAGCTACCCAAGCTTAACCCGAACCTGCGGAATATACCAGAAAGTAGCCTAATTTAACCCAACGTACCGAGACCGCCATTGCTGGCGCCCCAGCGCCAAGCAGAGCATATTAGAGCAATTTAGGGTACAGAAGTCCACCGAGCAGCTGCCTCTAAAGTCGAAGCTGTCACCTCCAAGACATAGCCAATCGTAACATAACCAAATGAAGCGTAACTCAATCAAACGCGCCGCGACCACTATTACTGGCCTCCAAATCAACGAGCTGATTATAGTAGGCAACGTAGGGCGCGGAAATCAACGCAATTGCAGTGTATAGCATAAAAGTCAAAGCTACCATATCCTAACCAAATCAAACGCATCATCATCGAACGTTGCCTAACGTAAACTAACGTGCCGATAGCTCTATTGCAGGCCTCCTCAGAGATAAGCAGAATATACTATAGCACCGTAGAGCGCTGAGATCCACCGAATAGCATTGTACAGCGCAAAGGTCGAAGTAATCACCTCCTTACATAGCCAACCTTGATATGACCAAACGTAACGTAACACAGACTGGGGCGCTAGGACCACTACCGCCGGCCTCACTAGAGCCAAGCGGAGTATAGCAGAGCAATGTACAACGCTGAAATCCACAGAGTAGCAGCGTATGGCACAAAAGTCAAAGCTATCCCCATTAAACTTAACCAAACCTAACATTACCAAACGTGCCATAGCACAAACTAAAGTGCCGAGAGCATTACTCCTGGCGTCCATAGTTACAAGCAACGTCTGATATCGCACTGATGAGCGCGAAAGCCCACAGAATAGCATTGTGTGGCACAAATCTCGAAGCTATCCTAACCTAACACATCGCTACCTATCCCAGCCAAACGTAACCTGGCCTAACCGAACGTGCCGCGACCGCAATTGCTGTCCTCCCTATAGTCGAACAGAGTAGAGTAGAGCTATGCAGGCCGCAGAAGTCCATTGAATGGCAGTGTATAGCGCAAAGGTCTAAGTATATTATCCTAACGTGAATAATCACAGCATATCCACACGCAACGTAACTCGGACTAGCGGGCGGAG
>NW_016973614.1:0-777 GCF_001483705.2 Eufriesea mexicana
TGTATGGATGCATTTATGGATGCATGTATGGATGTATGTACGGATGTATGTATGTATATATATATGGATGTATGTATGGATGTGTATATGGGAGTTTGTGTGGATGTATGAATGGATGTATGTATGGATGTGTGTATGGGTGTACGTATGGATGAATGGAAGTATGTACGGATGTACGAATGTATGGACAATACGAATGTATGAACGTATGGATGTATATATGTATGGATGTTTGGATGGATGTATCTATGGATGGATTTATGTATGGATGGATGGATATATGGATGGATGTATGTTTGGGTGGATAGATGTATGATGCGTGGATTTATGGACGTATGGATGTGTGGGTGGATGAATGGATGGGTGGATGAATGGATGGGTGGATGGAAGGAAGTTTGGATGAATGGATGTGTGGATGAAGGGATACATGGATGGATGGATGGATGTATGGATGTATGGATGGATGTATGGGTGCATGTAAGAATGTGTGTGGATGTAGTTAAAGATGTATGTATGGATGTATGTATGGATGTATAGTTCGCGGGATGTATTGGTGCGTCGATGTGTGGACGTATGGATGTGTGGGTGGATGGATGGATGGGTGGATGAAGGGATACATGGATGGATGGATGGTTGTATGGATGTATGGATGGATGTATGGATGAATGTATGAATGTATGTGTGGATGTAGTTAAAGATGTATGTATGGATGTATGTGTGGATGTATGGATGGATGGATGCATCGGCGGTTGGAGGTACGGATGATAGGATTTATGG
>NW_016973615.1:0-331 GCF_001483705.2 Eufriesea mexicana
GGTAGCGCCACGTTAGGTTGAGATAGATTACGCTCGGTCGGGTAATGTTTAGTTGGTTTAGGTGAGAGTAGCTTAGACTCATGTGCTCAGCACAGATATTCTATGGACTTGTGTGCTTTACTGTGCTCTATCATATCCAGCATGTCCCTTTGGAAGCCAGCAGTAGTGTTCGCGGCACGTTATGTCGGTTTATATTACGGTTGGTCTGGTTAGGTTAGGTTATGTTTGGTCAGTTTATCCATGACTTTTGAGTTACACACAGCTCTTCGGTGGATTTCTACGCTCCACATTGCTCTACCATACGCTGTTCGACCCTGGCGGTTCCAGAAAT
>NW_016973615.1:352-601 GCF_001483705.2 Eufriesea mexicana
TGAGTTAGGCTACGTTTGGTTTGTTTAAGTTTGTTTGGGTTAGGTTAGGATAGCTTAGATATTCGTGGTATACACTGTTATTCTCTGAAATGCTGCGCTCTGCTGTACTCTACTGTATTATGCTCGGCCCTACGGCGCCCAGCAATAGTGGTCGCGACTTGTCATGTTGCATTCGGCTTCCTTTGCCTAGGTTACATTTGTTTGGGTTAGGACTGGATAGCTGCGCCTTTTGTACTGTACACTGCTATT
>NW_016973616.1:0-224 GCF_001483705.2 Eufriesea mexicana
TATAGCATTGCAGTGGCTACAGCACGCCGATAGGATATTTCTTCCTTATTTATGCAAGAAAGTGTGCTCACCACGATATTTGTCGAAATTGTCATTAAAATTTAATTTTCCAGCCAGATTCTTAGCATTACCATGGCCATTGCACGCCAATAGCACATTTCACACTTATTTATGCAACAAACTTAGTTCACCACGATATAAGGCGAAAATGACAATAAAATTGA
>NW_016973616.1:470-699 GCF_001483705.2 Eufriesea mexicana
TGAATTTTCCAGCCAGATTCTATAGCATCGTAATGTCTATAGCGCGACAGTGGAATCTTTCTTACTTATATGTCCAAGAAGGTTAGGTCACCACAATATTAGCCGAAAATGTAAAAAACATTTAATTTTCCAGACAGATACTATAGCATTGCAATGCCTATATCATGCCAATATGATATTTCTTCCTTAATTATGCAAGAAAGTTAGCTCACCACGATATTAGTCGAAA
>NW_016973617.1:0-1019 GCF_001483705.2 Eufriesea mexicana
CCCCACAGCCAAGCAGAATACACTAGAGCGTTGCAGAGCGCAGAAAGCTACACAATTGCAATGTATAGCGCAAAAGTCAAAGATATCCCAACTTAACCAGACCCAACATAACCAAACCGGACGTAGAAGAACTAAACGTAACGAGTCGATACCTCTATTGGTGGCCTCCCCAGAGCCAAGCAGACAATGTTAGATCTCAATAGAGCGCATAGATCGGCCGAATAGCAGTGTATAACACAAAGTCAAAGCCATCCCAACATAACCTATCCTAACACGACCTATCTAAACGTAACATAGCGCAACCTTTCGCGCCACGACCGCTATTGCTGGTCTCCCCAGCGCCAATCGAGCACATTAGAGCACAGTCGAGCGCGGAAATCCACCGAATAGCAGTGTATACCACAAAAGTCAAAGAAATCCTCACCAAACTTATCCAAACCAAACCTAACGGAACTTAACGTAACACAACCTAACGTGCCGCGAACACGATTCCTGGCGTCCGCATAGACTGGCATAGTGCGTTGGCACACAAAGGAGCGCAGAAGGCCATAGAATAGCAGTGTGTAGCACAAACGTCAGAGGTATCGTGACCTAACACAACATAGCCAAACGTAATCTAACTCAACCTAACATGCGGCGAGCACTACTGCTGGCCTCCCGGGAGGTAAGCAGTTTATAGTAAAGAATGTAGAGCGTAGAGATCATCCGAAATGCACTATACAGCACAAAAAGACACAGCAACCCTGACCTAACTTAACCAAACTTAACATAAGCAAACGCAACATGAATCAGGCTAACGTAGCGAGAAAGTTACTGCTGCCATCCCCATAGCCAAGCAGAATACACTAGTGCACAGCAGTGGACAGAAGTCCTCGCAATAACCATGTATAACGCTAAAGCCAACGTTATCCGTATTATCCGTACCAAACTTGTCCTAACTCAACCTAACCAAACGTAACATAACTCAACCTTGCGTGCCGAAGCCACCATTTCTGGCTTCGCCAGAGCAAAGCAGAACA
>NW_016973618.1:0-455 GCF_001483705.2 Eufriesea mexicana
CAGCGTATAGCACTAATGTCTATACTATCCTCTCCTAACACAACCAAACGAAGCCTAACACAACCTAACGTGCCGCGACCACTGTTGCCACCCTCCACAGAGAAAATCAGAATGTTCTAGGGAGCCGTGGACAGTATAACTCCAACGCATTGCGGTGAACAGCACAAAAGCCATAGATATCGTAGCATAACCTGACCTAATCTAATTTAATCAAACGCAGCATAACCCGACATGATGTACCGCGAACGTTGCTCCTGGCCACCCCTGTGCAAAGCAGATGGTAGTAGAGCACAGTAGACCACAAAATCCCGCCGAAAAGCAGTGTAAGGCACGAAAGTCTAGGTAGCGTCTCCTAACATACCCAAACGTGACAAACCCAAACGTAGCCTAGAACAGCCTAACGTGCCGAGGTCACTATTGCTGGCCTCCGCAGAGGCAAGCAGAGAATATTACGG
>NW_016973619.1:0-6606 GCF_001483705.2 Eufriesea mexicana
CCTATCCTGGCCAAACGTATCGTAACCAATCGTAAGACATCCCATTCTGACGTGCCGAGGCCACTATTACTGATCTCCCCAGAGGCAAGGAGAATACACTAGAGCACA
The DNA here is from genome assembly GCF_001483705.2 of Eufriesea mexicana. Taxonomy (NCBI): domain Eukaryota; kingdom Metazoa; phylum Arthropoda; class Insecta; order Hymenoptera; family Apidae; genus Eufriesea; species Eufriesea mexicana. The sequence continues at coordinate 109 of NW_016973619.1, forward strand.
GTGTAGCGCAGTAATCCACCGCATTGCAGCGAACAGCAAAATAGCGGAAGATATCCTAATCGAACCTGTCATAACGTAGCCTAGCCGAACGCAGCATAACTGAAGATAATTTCCCGCGACCACAATTGCTGGCCTCCCGTGAGACGAGCAGAGAATAGTAGAGCAATGTAGAGCGCAGACGTCGATCGAAGAGCAGTATAGGGCACGAAAGTGGAAGATATCCTAGCCTAACCTGCTCTAACCTCATGTAACCGAACGGAGCATAACTCAACATAAGGTGCCGAGACTACAATTGCCGGACTCCCGAGAGCAAAGCAGAACATATTAGAGCAGTGCATAGCACAGAAATCCATAAAACGGTGTATAGCACAGAAGTCAAAGCAATCCTATCCTAACCTATCCAAACGCAGCATAAACCTACGCAATAGATCTCAGCCTAACGTGCCGGGAGCATTATTACTGTCCTCCCCAGAGCCAACTACAACGTTCTATAACGCAGCAGAGCGCTGAAATCCGCCGAAAAACAGTGTATACCTCGTAAGTCGAGGATACCCAAACCAAACCCAGATTAATATAACCTAACCATACTTAGCCCAAATAATCCTAAGGAGCCGAAACCACCAATACTGGCCTCCCCATAGGTGAGCAGAGTATAGTAGAGCACAGTAGAGGGCAGAACTCCATCGAATGGCAGTGTATGGCACAAAAGCCAAAGGTACTCTGTCCTAACCAAACCAAGCGTAACACAGCCAAACGTAGCCTAACTCAACCTATCGTGCCACGACCATCATTGCTGGCATCCCCAGAGTCGAGTAGGGTATAGTAACGCAACGAAGGTCGCAGAAATCCACCGAATTGCAGTGTATAGCACAAAAGTAAAGTGTAGCTCTCCTAACCCACCCAAACGCAACATAACCAAACTTAACATACCTCAACGTGTCGCGCCACAACCAATGTTGCTGGCAACCACAGAGACGAGCAGATTATTGTGGATCACAGCTGTGTGCAGGAATCCACCGAATAGCAGTGTGTACCACGAAAGAAGAATGTGACCAAATCTAACCCGTACCAACGTAGCGCAGCCAAACGTGATCTAACACAGCCTAATGTGCCGAGACCACCATCGCTGGCCTCCCCATGGATCGGAAATACAGCACAGTAGAGGGCAGGGATCCACCGTACAGCAGCGTATAGCACGAAAGGCATAGACATCCTTGCCAAAGCTAGCCTAACCTACCCTAACCACGCCTAACCTAACTCAACCTATCGTGACACGAACCCCATTACTGGCCTCCCCAGAGTCGTGTGGAGTATAGTAGAGCAACGAAGAGCAGTGGAATCGTCCGAATAGCAGTGTATAACACAAAAGTCGAATTTTTCCCAACTTATTGTAGGATATTTTTTGATTTCCCCTGGTTAGAGGTCCAGTTAGCGGCTGGCGGCCGGACGAGCCTGGGGAAATTGGCGCCAGGCCATATGTGGTAGCCTCGCTCAGCCCCGGTTTTCTCCATTGTAAACCGTGGGTAACGCGTCCGTGGGCACCTCTCGGAGCGGGTCCCCGTGCGGTTGAATCTTCGGAGAGCCAGACCCGGAGGAGGAATTCATTTCACCCTCGTGCGTTACGTGGAGGCAGCTTTTTCCTCCTTCGGGGGAGGCTCTTGCCTTACAGACGGGCTTAAAAGGGCCCTCTCTGGAAGATAGGCAGTGTGTTGAGATAGTCATTAGAAAGTTGAGGTGGTCCATGAGAGAGTTGAGACCACGAGTTGTGATTGCGAGAGTTACACGTTATTGAGAATCGAATAGAAAATAGAGACTGCAGTGAATTTGAGTATCCCAAGGTACTCTCCACCGAGTGGAGACTGTGTGACTCTACACTGTCCTTACCAAGCGCAACATATCCAAACGTAACTTAACATAGCATAACTTCTCTAGACCACTATTGCTGGCCTCCCCATCTCCAAGTAGATCGTATTAGTGGAGAGTGGATCGCAGAAACCAACAATATGCCAGTGAATAGCTGAAAGGTCAAAGATATCCAAACCTAACCTATGCTTCCGTAACCTAACCAAACGTAACGTAAGTACACCTGACGCGAGACGACTACTATTTCTGGCCTCCCCAGAGCAAAGCAGGGCATATTAGGGCACTGCAGGTGGCAGTAATTCACACAATTACTGTGACAGCACGAAAGTCAAAGCTATCTTAGCCAAACTTAACCCAACCCGAACTAACCGAACATAACCTGACTGTACATAACGTGCCACGACCGCTATTTCTGGTGTCCCGAGAGACGTGGAGAGTATAGTGGAGCATAGTAGAGCGCAGGAATCCACCGAATAGCAGCGTGTGGCGCGAAAGTCGAAGCTATCCTGTCCCAACCTAACCATGCGTCGCATAACCGAACGCAACATAGCTCTGCCCAACGTGCCGAGACCACTACTGCTGGCCTCCCTATGGGCGAGTTGAATTTACTAGAGCACAGTAAATCGCGGAAGTCCATCGAATAGCGGTCTATAGCATGGAAGTCAAAGCCATCCTATCAAGACATTACCAAATGCAACCTAACCAAGTGTAACGTAACCCACACATACGTGCCACGACCACTATCACCGGCCTTCCTATAGGCAAGCGGAGGATAGCAGAGCAATGCTGATAGCAGTTATCTGCCGAATAGCAGTGTACAGCACAAATGTCTTTGCTAAACAAACCAAACGTAACCAAACCTAGCCCACACGAACTTAACGTAGCTCAAGTAAACTTGCCTCGAACAGAGGTGCTGGCCTCCCCAAAGACAAGCAGAGGGCATTAGAGTACAGCAGATCGCAGAAATCCACCGTACAGCAGTGTACAGCACAAAAGTGAAAGCTATCCTAACTAGACCTTACCTAACCTAGCCAAGGCAAACGTAGCATAACCCGACCTAAGGTGCGGAGGCCGCCATTGCTGGGCTCCCCAGAGCCAAGCAGAACATATGGGAGTACAGTAGAGCACAGAAGTTGACTGTAAAGCATTGTGTAGCACAAAAGTCAAAGCTATACTTCCAATCCTTACCAAATATACCGTAAACAAGCGTAACGTGACTCATACCAACGTGCCGAGACGATTATTAATGCCCTCCGAGAGCCAGTCGGAATATACTAGTGCACAGTAAAGCGCAGTAATACACCGCATGGCAGAGCAAATCACAAAAGTGGTAGATTCCCTAACCAAACCTGTTCTTACCTAACATAACCGAATGCAGCATAATTCAAAAGGAGGTGCCGAGACTATTGCTGCTCGCCTCCTTAGAGCCAAGCAGGCCATATTAGATCAATGTATAGCGCAGAAACCAAACGAACAGCGGTGTATGGCACAAAAGTCAAAGCAACCCTGTCCTAACTTAACCAAACGTAACATAAACATACGTAATCTGTCTCAAGCTAACGTGCATAGACAAGTATCACTGACCTGCCCGGAGCCAACTAGAACATACTAGAACACAGCGGAGCGCTGAAATACACCGAAAAACAGTGTATACCACTTAAGTCATAGCTACCCACACCTAACACAGAGTAACATAACCTAACCAAACGTAGCCTAACACAACCTGACGTGCCGAGACCCCTATTACTGGCCTCCCCATGGACAAGCAGAGCGTAGTAGAGCAATGTAGATCGCAGAAATGCACCGAAAAGGAGTTTATACCACAAAAGTCAAAGCAGTCCTAGCCTAACCTAACCAAACATAACATAACCAAACGGAACCTGGCTTGACCTAACGAGCCTAGACCACTATTGCTGAAAACCCCAGAGCCTGTCAGAATATACTAGAGCACAAAAGTGCGCAGAAATACGCCGCATTACAGTGCAAAGCACAAAAGTCGCAGATATCCTAACCTAACCTTACATAACCCAACGCAATAGACGGAGCCTCACTAAACATAACGTGCCGATACCACTATTGCTGGCCTTTCCAGAGCCAAGCTGATCATATTAGAGCACAGTAAAGCCCAGGTACCACCGAGTAGCAGTGTACAGGACAAAAGTCAAAGCAATCCTCTCCTCACCTCACCAATTGTGACATACACGAACGTAACATAGGTCACACTAACGTGCCGCGACCGCTATTTCTGGCCTTCTAGGGGCAAATAGAACATATTAGAGCACAATAGAGTGCAGAAGTCCACCGAATGGCAGTGTATAACACAAAAATCACTGCTACCCTGCCTTAAACAGGCTAAACGTAACGTCACCACGCGAAGCCTAATTCAGCCTAACGTCACGAGACCACTACTGCTGCCCCCACAAGAGCCTAGCAGCACATACTAGAAAGGAGTAGAGAGCATAGGTCAACAGGATAGCAGTGCGCAGCACAACAGTCGAAGCTACCCCATCCTAACATAGCCACACGTAACGTAACCGAACGTAGATCTACTCAATCCTACGTGATGAGATCACTATTGCTAGCCTCCTCAGAGCCAAGCAGGATGTACTAGAGCACAGTAGAGTGCTGAAATCCTCCGAATAGCGGTGTGTGGCGCAAAAGTCAAAGCTACAACCTCCTTACATGGCCAATCTTGATATGACCAAACGTAAAGTATCACAGCCTAGGTCGCCAGGACCACTATCGCCGTCGTCACTAGAGCCGATCAAAGTATAGCAGAGCAATGTAGGACGCTGAAGTCGACAGAGTAGCAGTGTATAGCACAAAAGCCAAAGCCATCATGACCAAACCTGACCTAACCTAACATTAAAATACATGGAATAACTAAACCTAACAAGCTGAGACCCCTGTCGCTGTCCTCCCCAGATCCAAGCAGAACACATTAGAGCACAGCAGGGCGCTGATGTCCACCGAATAGCAGTATATAGCACAAAAGTCAAAGCTATCCGATCGTAACCTCGCCAAAGCTAACCTAGCTTAACGTGCCACGACTCAACCTAACGTGCTGCGACTTCAATTCCAGGCGTTCCCAGGTGCAAGCAGAGAGTGATCGCGCACAGTGGTGCGCAGAAGTCCATATAATTGCAGTGCATATCACAAAAGTCAAAGCTAACCTATCCTATCCTATCCAAACGTAACGCAACCAAACGTAGCCTAACACGACCTATCGCACCGCGGCCACCGTTTCAGACACCCCAGAGCAAAGCAGAGCGTATTACATCACAGTGAAGCGCAGAAATACACCGAATTGCATTGTACAGCAGAAAAGTCAAAGCATCCCTTGTCAAACCGCACCTAACCTTACCTAACCAAGCGTAACGTAACTAAGCCAAACGATCTGCTGCCACCATATCTAGCCTCTACAGAGCAAAGCAGGGCATATCAGTGCACGGTAGAGGGCAGGATAGCACCGAATATCAGTGCACAGCGAGAAAGTCAATACTACCATATCCAAACGTATCGTCACCTATCCTAACCGAACGAAACATATCTCAACCAACCGTGTCGCGAACACCATTGCTGGTCTCCCGAGAGTCGAGCAGAGTACAGCAGCGCGATGTAAAGCACAGAAATCCACCGGATAGCAGTACATAGCACAAAAGTCAAAGCCATCCTAATCAAATATATACTAACCTAACCACGCCTAACGTAGCATAGCTGAACAAAACGTGCCACGGCCATTATTGCTGGCATCCCCGGCAACAAACAGGACACATTTGTGCACAGTAGAGCGCAGAAATCCACCGAACAGCAGTGTATGGCACAAAAAGTAAAGCTATCCTTTCCAAACCGAGCCAATCGTAACATAGCCCAATGTACCTCAGCACAGAGTAACATGCCGACACCACAGTTGCTGTCCTCCCCAAGCCAAGCTGAGCTTGTTAGAGCGCGGTAGAGCGCAGATAGCCAAAGATAACCCAAACTGCCTCAAACGAGCCTAAACTAACCAAATATATCCTAGCAGAAACTACTGTCCCGCGGCCGCTACTTCTAGCCTTCCCAGAGCATTGCGGATAACAATATATCACAGTTGAGCGCCGAAATGTACCGAATAGGAGTGTTAAGCGCAAACCCCAAAGCCATTCTATCCAAACCAGGCCTAACCTAATCTAACCAAACTAAGAATGACTAAACCTAATGAGACGAGACACCTTTTGCTAGCCTCCCCTGAGCCAAGCAGAACATATCAGAACCGAGTAGATCGCAAAAATCCACCGAACGGCAGTGTGTAACACAAAAGTCAAAGCCATCCTAACCAAACCTATCCAATCCTAACCTAAGCAAACGTAAGCAAACACAACCGATCGTGCGGCGACCGCCAATACTGGCCTCCCCAGATTCGAGTAGAGTACAGTAGAGCAACGTAGAGCGCCGGTACCCTCCGAATGGCAGTGTATAGCACAAACGTCATAGTGTTCCTATCCCGTCCTTACCAAGCGCAACATAGGCAAACGTAGCATATGCAAACGTAGCATAACAAAGCCTATCGTGCCTTGACCACCATTGCCGGCATCCCCATAGCCAAGCAGAACGTATTAGCGGAAGGTGGAGCGCAGAAGCCAATAGAATGGGAAT
>NW_016973620.1:0-940 GCF_001483705.2 Eufriesea mexicana
TATACATCTATACGTACACCCATACTTACATCCATACTAACATCCATACATACATCCCTGCATTCATCCATACATTCATCCATACAGACTTCAATACATACATCCATACATACATCCTTTCTTCTGTCCATCCACACACCCGCTCATCCACCCAAAGATCCATACATCCATGCATCCGTTCAACCATACTGTCGTACATCCATACATCGATACATACATACATCCATCCATCCATTCATCCACCCATCCATACATACATCCGTCCATCCATACCTATGACCATCCGTACATCCATCTATCGATACTGCAATCCATCCATACGTCCATCCAAAACCACCCATCAATACATCGATCGTTCCATACATCCATAGATCCATACATCGATCCATCCATACATCCATCCATCCATACTTCAATCCACCAATCCATCCATCGGACCATACATCCATACAAACCACAATACATACATCCATACATACAACCATACATTCTTCCATACATACATCCATACATGCATACATCCATCAATCCATCAATCCATCATTACATCCGTTCATACATCTATACATACATCCATCCATCCGTACATCCATACATATATAAATCCATACATCCATACACCCTTCCATCCATACATTCGTACATCCGTACATCCATACACCCATACATCCATACAACCGTCCATACAACCATCCATCCATACATACATCCATCTATATCTCAATCCATCCATACATCCATCCATCCATCCGTCCGTACAACCATACACCCGTACATACGTCCATCCATACCTCAACCCAACCAAACATCCATCCATCCATGCAACCATTCATCCATACATACTTCCATCTATACGTCCACCTATCTACACATCCAACCATCCATACATCCACCCAACCATATATCCATAGAACCATACATCCATCCATCCGTACAGGCA